>NW_007255947.1:1266-5653 GCF_000164805.1 Carlito syrichta | reverse complement strand
TGCTGGGCTCCGGCGATCCTTCCATCTCAGCCTTCCAAGTAGCTGGAACTACAGGCGCGTGCTACCATGCCCGGCTGATTTTTTTATTTATTGTAGCAATGAGGTCTCGCCAAGTTGCCCAGGCGGGTCTCGAACCCGTGGGCTCAAGGCAATCCACTCACCTCAGCCTCCCAAGGCGCAGGATTACAGGCTGAGCCACCGAACCCAGCTAAGTACACCGTCTTAGGGGCACATCTTTCTAGGGAGTTGGGCCCCAGCTCCACCTCCAAGGGGGTCTTACTCCCTACAAGGCACATCACTGAGCTCTGCGCTTGCTGTTCTCTGGCCCCCACATCCAGTGCTGCAACCTGAGTGTGAGCGAGAGTCCTCGAGATCCTCTGGGGTTCAAGGTATCTGATCTGACCATTCCCAAGCACAGGCACCTGCTCCAGGTGAGCACAGGTGGGGCCGGGCCGGCAGGGCTCCCCCCCAGCCCTGGGACCTCACGCCGGGCTCCCTGCCTCCACTCCCGTCCCACCCCCAGGCCAAGAACCAGGAAGAAAAGAGACTGTGGGTGCACTGTCTGCAGCGCCTCTTCTTTGAGAACCACCCCGCCTCCATCCCTGCCAAGGTACAGCTGGGGTCCCTCAGGGTGCTGGAGAGAACCTTCCCCCGATACCCTGAAAGACCCTCCGCGTGCAGGGGTATTCGCTTACAACCTGATCGCTCAACGTGCAAAATCACTCTACCTGGGTTTGAATCACAGCTCTGCCACGTCCTTGCTTTGGGACCTTGGGCAAGTAACTTACCTCTTTGGGCTTCAGTTTTCTCACCTGGAGGAATAACAACCCTACCTTCTAGGATTGTGGTGATGATCAGTGGTCATCGGCCATGTCATGTGCCTGACCTGTAGCAGCACCCGTTAAAGGAAATGACTGTGGTGCTTGGACCACTCTCCCTGGGCTGCTCCCTGGGACCCACATCCCCAACCCTTATCTTCCTCTGTTTCAGGCAAAACAAGTTCTCCTTGAAAACAGCCTGCACTGTGAGTTGAGGCCTCGGGTTGGGAGGATGTGGCAAGAGAAATCACTTGCAAGAAGAAGCTGCTGACCCCAAAACTCTCCCCACAGGGGCTCCAAAAAGTAAGCCTGTCCCAGAGCCTGTGACACCTCCTCTTGGGTCTCCGCAACCTCGAGATGCTAGAAGTTTCACTCCTGGACGGAGGAACACAGGTAGAGAATATGGAACCCTAAGCCCCGGCGCCCCCAGCCGCCCTGGCCCTCAGGACCCTGGAGCTGGGTCCACAAGGGGGCTCTGACCCGCCTCTCCCACAGCTCCATCTCCGGGACCCTCCGTGATTCGCCGCGGCCGCAGACCCTCTGGTGAGTACCCACCACCTCACGATGAACCAGTTATTGGGGTGGCAGCTGGGGTCCTGACATCGCTGTGCCCTCCTCACAGAGCCAGTGAAGGAGTCTTACGTCATGCTCCCACTGAACGGTCAGTGACTGCTCCAGCCCAGCCTGGGCCGTCCCTGTCTCTCCCCTGGGATTGGGTTGGGGAGCACTGGTTGGGGCAGCTCATCCGTTACAGGGAATGGCTGTGGTTCGCCGACATCTCACTAACCCTCGTTTCTTTCTCATCTCTTCATCCCCAGCTAAGTCTGGACTCCAGGTAAGAGATATCCTGAGGTGGGGTCTGGGGACCAGGTCCTAGGTCTGCTGGAGAAGGGAGCGTCACAGGCAGGGGATCGGGGCTTGGACTCCTCCCTCTGAGGGAGGAGTCTGGCTCTGGCCTTCCATCCCTCTCTCCTCCCAGCATGCCGGCAGTGAAGGGGAGCTCTACTCCCCCTCCGAATCCAAGCAACCCGTTCCAGCTTCTGGGCCCCCTGAGGACCTGGAGGATGTAGGACCCCCCACGCTGGACCCCTCTGGGACCTCCATTACTGAAGAAATTCTGGAACTCCTGAACCAGAGAGGGCTTCGAGATCCAGGGGTGAGCTGGGAGTCTCATCGTGGTATCCTTGGGCCCTGGGCTTGGGCAGACAGACCCGGGACCAGGTGGGCCAGTCTACCCTGGTGTCTTTAGCCTCTTTCCCTGTGCCCACCACAGCCATCAGCCCATGACATTCTCAAGCTCCCCGGAGACTCCCAGGTGCCAGGCGACAGCGAAGCCCTCACATTCCAAGCCCTGCCCAGCCGGGACTCTTCAGAAGAGGAGGAGGAGGAAGAGCTGGAGCTGGACGAGCGGGGACCTTCCCCACTCCACGCCTTGGAGGGGCTCGAAAGTTCCAGTGCAGCTGAAATTCCCGACATTCCCGGCCTTACCAACATTCCTGACGTACCCAACCTCCCTGAAATTCCCGGCCATTCTGAAATTCCGGAAGTTCCCCGCCTTTCTAGTCTGTCTGACATTTCCAGTGTTTTTGAAATGCCCTGCCTTCCAGCCATACCCAGTGTCCCTGACATTCCCAGTCTTCCCAGCACGCCTGCCCTCCCCTGTGACTCGTGGCTGCAGGAGCCAGCTGAGGATCTAGCCACCAGGAGAGAACTGTTCCCTGGCAGCAATCCTGGGAAACTGGGAGAGGTCCCCTCAGAAAGCAGGGCAGGGCAGGAGGATGAAGAAGGGGTGTCATTCCCAGATTTCCAGCCCCAGGATGTCACCCAACATCAGGGATTCCCAGATGAGCTGGCTTTCCGCTCTTGCTCAGAAATCCGAAATGCCTGGCAGGCATTGGAGCAGGGGCAGCTGGCCCGGCCTGGCTTCCCAGAGCCACTGCTGATCCTGGAGGATTCGGATCTGGGTGGAGATGGCGAGAGTGGGAAGGCAAGAGCCCCAAGTTCAGAGAGGGCAGCGTCCCGAGTGCGAGAGCTAGCCCGGCTTTACAGCGAGCGGATTCAGCAGATGCAGCGGGCTGAGACCCGGGCATCCACCACCGCGCCCCGCCGCCGGCCACGGGTTCTGGCCCAACCCCAGCCATCCCCCTGCCTGCCCCAGGAGCAGGCCGAGCCAGGTGAGATCCAGGGGTTTGTGGTCAGCGGAGGGGACCCAAGCTGAGGTGTCAATTCTGACTCAGTCCTCTTTCTGCATTCAGGGCCCCTGCCTGCCTTTGGACACGTTCTGGTATGTGAGCTGGCCTTCCCGCTGACCTGTGCCCAGGAATCTGTCCCCCTGGGCCCTGCTGCCCGGGTTCAAGCTGCCACACCTTTGGCTAAGCAGGGAGGCCATCTGGAGGGCCAGGATTTAAGTGTTTCAGATTTGCCTGAGCAAGACCATCTAGACACCTGCGTCCCACCTACTACCTCTGTGCCTGAACAAGGAGGCTCCACGACTGTCCAGGCCCCAGCCCTACCTTTGCCCAAGCAGGATGGCCTTCCTGACATCCAGGTGCCAGCTGTTACAACTTTGCCTGATCAAGGCCACCTGGAAATACAAGCACCAGCTCCCATTCCTCTGCCTGAACCCACAAGCCACGTGGATGTACAGGTTCCATTGATCACCTGTTTTCCTGAGCAAGGACACCGTGTGAACATCCAAGATCCCGCCACCCCAGCCTTACCCAAGCAGAGTTCTGATGTCATAGTTTCGGCCACCCCTCCTGTGCCCAAGCAAGCAGACCGTGTAGACAGCCAGGGCCCAACCAGCATCCCAGAAACTAAACGGAGAGGTTGTGGGGATGGTCAGGGCCCAGACATAGTCGCCAGTCAAGCCACCAACCTTCTGCTTATGCATGGAAGCAGCCTGGACCATGGGGTCCCAGCCAACGCCACCCCGCCATTGCCATGTGACCTCCCAGACAGCCAGGTTCCCGGTTCCTCACCCTTGCCTGCCCACGGAAGCCACCTGGACCATCGGATCCCAGCCGACGCCTCACTGTCTTTGTCCCAAGACCTCCCAGACTCTCAGGTTCCAGCTGCCACACTTTTGTCCCTGCCACAAGGCCTCACGGACATGCGGGTCCAAGCCCTCCCAACTTTACCCAAGCAGGGAGGCCTCCCAGACATCCAGGGTCCAGCCGCTGCACCTCTGCTTCAGGAGCAAAGCCTCACAGACGCACCGGACCAAAAACCCACACATTTGTCGGAGCAGAAGAGCCTCACGGACGTTCGTGTTCCAGCTCCTGCACCTGTCCCCGAGCAAGGAGACTCTCCGGTCATCCAGAGCCTGTTACCCACCCTCGTTCAGACCACTGTGGTTCTGTCCAAACCAGAAGGCCACTCGGCCTCTCATGTTGCCAGGTCAGAGTCTTCAGACGTGACCCCACCCCGGAGCCCCCTGCTCCCCAGCCGTCAGCTCCTGGGCCCCAACGCAGCTGCCCTCTCGAGATACCTGGCAGCCTCATACATCAGCCAGAGCCTGGCTCGGCGGCAGGGGCCTGGGAGAGAAGCCTCCCTGGCCTCCCGGGGCG
>NW_007255947.1:0-1233 GCF_000164805.1 Carlito syrichta | reverse complement strand
CCGCCCCCCGCCAGGCGGCTCAGCTACGCCACCAGTGTCAGCATCCACGTCGGGGGCGGAGGGCGGCTGCGGCCAGCCAAAGCCCAGGTCAGGTTGAACCACCCTGCCCTCCTGGCTCCTACCCAGGAACCTGTGAGCCTTCGCAGGGCCCAGGGGGCTCCTGATGCCCCTCTCCACATGTGAGGCTTCCCAGAAAGCAAGGACTTCAGCCAGAGGCCACAGATCCCAGATCTTCACCCAGAAGTCCGGACGCGGCAACACAGGTCTAAAAATTGCCACAGCTTTCCAGTTCCCCGGGATCTGCCTCGGAGAATAGCCCTTCATGCAGGGATACAGCAGGGATGGGGAGGGGAATGTCATTAATATTTTCTTAATTAATATTGTGAAGTGACGTGTGTTTTCCCATTCTGGAGGCGGTGGGGGCTGACAAGACAATGAAGGGGGAGGTTTGACACAGAACAAATCAGTGGTTCTGAAAATGTCGGGAACCTTGGACTCCTTTGGGAATTACTGGACACTGGATCCACTACAATTTGATGTATGATTTCTGGGGGTTATGAGCTGCTTGATACCCGTCTACGAAAGCCAGTTTTAGAAGCCCCACTCCAAGTAGACTCCTGGAAATTTATTCCCCTAGTAATGTATCGGTCCCTGCATCATCCGCTCATCTCGTTTGCCCAGCCGTCCCTACATCTGTCCATTCGCTCCATCTGTCTTTCACTCTGTCCGTCTCTCCCTCTTCCAGTCCGTCATCTTACCTATCTGCCTTGCTTATCCAACTATTTCTACCCTATTTGTCCTTCCGTCCCTTCGTCACCCTACCTCGCATCTAGCCTTCCATTCTTCCGCCCATCTGCCTCGCCCCACCTTCTCCATCCAGCACGCCATCTTTCCCCCCACGGCCAGCTACATCCGTTCACCCATCCGTTTAGTTATCCACACATACCATTCACCCAGCCATCTCCCAGTCCATCAGCCCACCCTCTCATCTCACAATCTAGCACCACCCATCCATCGTTAATTGGGTTCTTCTGGGTCTTCATAGGACAGTACTTCAGAGACAGTTCCATGCTAACACCAGGGCGGATCAGGCTTCGGGCTCTGGGATAAGTCTGTCCCATGTCTGTCTGACTTCCCTTGGTGACACGCCACCCCCACCAATCTTCATGAGTCTCCTAATTCTTGCGCCCACCCACATGCCTCAGATCCCTTCACCCCTCCCCCCCCCCCCCC
>NW_007255946.1:2653-3576 GCF_000164805.1 Carlito syrichta | reverse complement strand
CACTGCACTCCAGTCTGGGCGACAGAGTGAGACTCCGACTCAAAAAAAAAAAAAATGAGAGTCCCAGACCAGAGGCAGCTTTGAAGAGAAAAAGCAAATTCGAACCCAGATGTTACCAGAGGGTCTGGCTCCTCCATGGAAAGAAGAAGGAATAGCTACTGTCTGTCGCCCTCTTTCTCCCCCTCCCTCTCCCTCTCTCCTCCCTTTACCCGCCCCCCCACCCGCTCTGCCCCTCTGTCTCCCACACGCCAGGAGATGCAGCCCAAGGAGTGGACGAGGCGGCAACGCTCCGCGCTTCCTGCTCTCTGGGGCCTGTGTTCACGAGAATCCTGGTTCCTGGCTCTCCAAAACCAGACCGTGTCTCCCAGTCTACCCAGAGGACACCTTAAGGGCACCAAAGTTGTCTACAACTGAGCTTCTTAGGGAGTCGGGAGGCCACAGAGTCCAGAAAACCGTGGCCTTGGGAAGAAAGATGAAGGCAGGTTGCTGAACTACAGCCGGGCTGACCCAGCAGAGAGGACAGAAACACCACAATGAATCTCGCATTCTGCTCACGGCTGCTGAGGGACGACCCAGGACATGAGAGAGGGTCTCTCTATCCAAGCCAGGTTAACGTTCTGAGTCCGGGTTGTCTTACAGACCAAGAAGAATGGGTTCAAAACTAAGAAAAGGTGACCCCAAAACCGCAAGCAACAAGAGAAGAATAGATACATTGGGCTACATCGGACTTAAAAGCACCGATGCATAAAAGGACATGATCAAAGTGTGAAAATTCATCCTACTAAATGGAAGAAAATATTTGCAAACCATATAGCCAATAAAGAATTAGCAGCCAGGCTCAGTGGCTCAGTCTGTAATCCCGCGCTTTTGGGAGGCTGAGGTGAGTGGATTGCCTGAGCCCGCCGGTTCGAGACCCGCCTGGG
>NW_007255946.1:2085-2633 GCF_000164805.1 Carlito syrichta | reverse complement strand
GGTGACAGAGTGAGACTCCAACTCAAAAAAAAAAGAATTAGCATTCAGGATATATAAAGAATTCCTACAGCTCAACAGCGAAAAAGCAAACAACCTAATTTTTTAAATGGACAAAGGTACGGGTATGGTGGTTCATGCCTGTAATCCCAGCACTTTGGGAGTCTGAGGCAGAAGGATCCCTTGAGGGCAGGAGTTCAAGACCAGCCTGGGCAACTTAGTAAGATAATTTTAAAATCAGCTGGGCATGGTGGCACGGACCTGTACTCCCAGCTACTTGGCAGCCTGAGGCGGGAGGATTGCTTGAGCCCAGGAGTTCAAGGCTACAGTGAGCTATGGGCGCACCACTACACTCCAGCCTGGGTGACGGAGCAAGTCCCAATCTGAAGAAAAAGAAAAGGCAAAAGACTCGAATAGACATTTCCTAAGAAAACCTACAAATGCTCAACAAGCCCACAAAAAGATACTCGACATCACTAATCATTAGGGAAATGCAAATCAAGCCGGCTCAGTGGCTCGGCCTGTAATCCCGCGCCTTTGGGAGGCCGAGG
>NW_007255945.1:21721-22536 GCF_000164805.1 Carlito syrichta | reverse complement strand
GGGATTACAGGCTGGAGCCACCAAGCCTGGCTGGGAACCACGATTCTACATGAACTAGAATATGTGCTGCTTTCAGCACACCGCGTTAAGTCCACAACTTCACGTTTTTCACAGCACCGTGTCTGGGGAATGCCCAGTCATCTTCCCAAGTCTGTCACTTTCCTGTAGCTCCTGACACACCCCCAGCACTGCTCCCCTCCCTTGAAGATCTGTTCCCACTGATCTCTTACCTACACCCACTTACAGGACACACCAAGGCCATTCTGCCCCCGCACGCCGAGCCCACGTTTTCAGGGCAATAACCGTTAATCCCATCGTCCACTAACCCAATCAGCACCACCCAAACGGCCGACACCTCAGACAAGAAACTTAATCAAATGATGTCAGGGAATTGATCCGCCAACCTCGCGCACGTTTTCAGGGCAATAACCGTTAATCCCATCGTCCACTAACCCAATCAGCACCACCCAAACGGCCGACACCCCAGACAAGAAACTTAATCAAATGATGTCAGGGAACTGATCCGACAACCTCTCCGGCCGAGTTCAAGTCTGCACTCCTTTTCCCCGAAGCAACCGCTTTAAGATCCAACTCAGAAACAACAAGACGCCCGTCTTCGGGGCCCGCATACACACAGCGCCTTTCCACACTCACACTCCCGGCTCGACGGCTCTGGTCTCCAGGACGTTCCCAAACCCAGGCCGTAGCTGGGCCTGGCCAGCAAGCTGAGCCCCAGGAAACTGCCCAGCGAGCAGCTTCACGGGGCCCGCCCTAGTAAGACCCCGAGTGGACACGCAGCGGGGGGGGCGGGGGGG
>NW_007255945.1:15681-20322 GCF_000164805.1 Carlito syrichta | reverse complement strand
CTCGGGGCGCTCCCCCGCGTGTGTCCGCATCTGAGCCGCCTCGCGCCCAGCCGCCGTCCCCCACGAACCCTTTGCTCGGGGCGCCTCCCGACCCTCTCGGGGACGGTTTCGTCCTCTCCTCGCGCAGGGCATGGGCTTGGGGAGCGCGGGCGCGGAGGGGATGGACGCTGGAAGCAACCATTTTAAAGCATCTCCTCCCACCATTTCCTGCTCCCACCGGAGAACCAGCCTGCTGTGCGCACTTCCGACGAAGCCCAGTGTTCCATCTCTCCTTGACAAAGTCGCCTCATCTTTAAGCAAGACTGGCAGATCTCAGTCTTAACCCCAACCAGTACCTGGATGAGACAGGCTGCAGGTTAAGGGCCCGAGCAACAGGCAGGACCGGCCCGCCCCAGGTCAAATGCAGCCCCTCCCCCCGGGGTACACCAAGTCCCCTCCCGATGCATCGAGGGTGAGGTTTGAGGTTTGAGAATAGGAAACGCCGCCTCCCAGGAGCGTGCTGCAGCCTTGCTCCCAACACCGAGAGGAGCTGTCTTCACACCAAACAGAAAAAGTTGCCCCCCCAAAAAAGGACCAGAGCTAAGATGACCCAGGTTCTGATCTTGGCTCTGCCATTATGAGAACCGTGCCGTCTGGGGAGGTCATTGCTCAGCTCTGGCATCTCTGGTGTAAAAATGCAGGCAGTAACGACATCGTGCTTGTGAGAACGATTACTGTGAGAACCAGGTGAAACAACAGACTTGAAAGTGGTAAACTCTTTGAGGGATTATTATTTCATGATTGGAGAAAAAGAAGACAGCACTTGGTGGCAACGTTGTAAAGGCAGACATCGGGGAGGGTGATCGACGGGAACGAGAGCCCAGCAGTTGCTTCTAGGAAGGCTCAGCAGTCAGTGGTGACAGTGGCGGAGAGCTCCTGGATGCGCCAGGCGCTGCAGGCCTTGCACAAGATGTGCCCATCCAGCGGGTAGCAGCCCTGACACTCACCCTCAGAAGAGAGCAGCAGCCCACATTCCTGTTGGGAAAGAAACCACAGCTTTCCATCAGCCCCAGACCCCAGGCTCCACCTCCCTAGTGCGCTACCCAAACGCCCTGAGCCCCTCGGGGCTCCTGCTCAGGCCTCCTGACCTCACACTTGTAACAGCCAATGTGAAAACTGCGATCCAGAGCCACAATTCTCACGGTCTCCTCCTGACCTGGCTCAGGCATGATGGCCCCACCGCACACTGAGCATCGTGGAGCAAACTTCCTGGGGTGGAAGGGACCCAAGCAAGCTGTCAAGCCCGAGCTTCAGGGTACCAACAACGGAGCCCAGAGATGGTGGGACACAGGCAGGAACGGGAGAGACCACAGGTATGGTCTTAGGGAAGGGATGATGTCAAAGACAGGGAGGGCATGGTTCGGAAACAGGAGGAGACAGTCCTGGGGCACGAAGGAGAGGGAGCGAGGAAAGGGCCTGAGACAGGGCCGGGCCTGACCTGTGGAAGTCCTCAATGCAGTGGATCTGGCTGGTGGCATCCACTGTGAAGGGGATACCATCAAGGCCACGGTGACATACCACACAGGTGAAACAGCCAGGGTGATAGGCTTTCCCCATAGCCCGCAGGATCCGGTCCAGGATAGGTTGGGAGCACGTGGCACATTTCTCCAGGGTGGCCTGTTGGGAAGGAGGCTAGGAAGGTGGAGGAGAGGGAGCCACAGCACACTGCCAGCCCACCCATCTGTTTATACAACCCAGCATGTGATTCAGCGAAAGACGGTCTTGAGCAGATCTGAGATCACTAACTAACGTCTGCCTCACAGGAGTGTCAAGAGCGTTTAACACAGCCCCCTAACTCCAATATGCCTCACACATGTAATGGGCTGTGTCCTTCCCTCCAGCAGCCAGTATTTAGCTGCTTGCTCAATTCCTCCCTTTTTTTTTTTTTTTTTTGAGTTGGAGTCTCACTGTATCATGCAGACTGGAGTACAGTAGCATGATCACAGCTCACCACAGCCTCGACCTCGTGGGCTCAAACCTTTGGCAGCAGCCTCCCGAGTAGGTGGGACTACAGGTATGTGCCACTATGCCTGGGTTTTTTTTCTTTTCTTAATTTTTGTAGAGATCTCGCTGTGTTGCCCAGGCTCATCTCAAATTCATGGTCTCAAGCAGTCCTCCCGCCTCAGCCTCCCAAAGTGCTGGGATTATAGAGCCCCTTTCTTCTTGTACATCAGTTTGAGTCACCCAGCGTCCCTCTGTTGCTCTTTTGGGCTGGGCATCTAGTTCCCACCTCGGATGGAAGCCCCCTGCCTCTAGGCACTGACTCCAGCCCCCCAGCCACTCACCACGTAGCAGCCCTCGCAATACGCTCTCCTCTCCACAGCGTAGAAATGCTGGCCCCGAAGCTGGGCCCGGCATGTAGAACACACAAAGCAGCCGACGTGGAAGACGCGGTCAAGGGCCACAACCCCAGCCCCATCCCCGACCACATCTTCTCCGCAGCCACCACACCGGCCTGGGAACAGGGAGGGATAGGATCAGTCTGCACAGGCTCAGGGAGCCGCACCGCCATCCGGGCGGACTTCCTGCCTTCCCCGTCCCACCCACCTGGCGTCAGCTCACCAAAGTACTCCCCGCTGGGCGGGTGGTTCATGTCATGCACCAGCTTCTTGGTCAGCCTCTCCAGCTCCTCCTCGGGGGGCTGGTTCAGGGGGACCTGGAAGGTGGGAATCAGGGGTCCAGCCCTACCTCTAGCGCCTGTTCCTGTAAAAGTCCCTGAGCGTGGCCAGGCAATTCAACCCAGGAAGATCTGAGAACATCTCGGCCCGGGGGCCCTCCAGTGGGCAGCTCTGGCCACCTCCCCTTTGTGCTTCCTGGCCTGCTTCACACTCCAGGCCTCTGACTCTGCTCTAAAAGCCATCCCCCAAACACTGTCCCCCATCCCACCCAATCGGTGTCCAGCTGTGCCCCAAATCCCAGTCCTCCGGGCTTACCTGGTGCCCGTGCCCGCCTCCTCGTCCTCCTGCAGGGCCAGAGGCCCCAGCAACCTCCTCCTTCGCCCCTGGCTCTCGCTGGCTCCTGTAGCCAGCCCCCCAGGCTTCACCTCGGCCTGGGAGAGGAAAGTGGGGGCCCTGAAGGGGCCCGGAGGCCTGAGAGGCCCCCCGCCTGGGCGGGCCGCAGCCTCTCACTGGTTGTGCCACCTTCACTTGCACAGGGAAGGCTGGGCCAGCCGGGGTGCTGGCGGTGGCATAGGAGGCCGGCGTGGGGCCACCATAGGGGGGTGCTGGGATCGGTGGGGATGGATGGCCGCCTATGTTCGGCTTCAAGGAGCCAGCGCGGTAGGCGGGAGGCTGAGGAGGCTCAAAAGCCTGGGGAGAAACGCAGATCAGAGCCATGAGCAAGGCCCCTCCTAGGACCTGTGTCTGTGGAAATCACCCGGTGTGTGGCCCCCAGGGAAGCACGGGCTTTTGACAAGGTCCCGTCCTCATGTGACTGACAAGCTAGTACTTGCAACCCACACCGCCTCCCAGCCGCAGCAGACACGGCACTCACGAGGGGTTGGTGGAGGTGGGGTGGATTGGGTCTCAGAACCCAGAGAAGGCGACGGGGGTGGGGTGGGGTGGGGAGCGGGGGCAGGGGGAAATCACCTGTCGGTCTGGCCGCCGTGGGGCGTGGCCCCGGGCCCCGTTCAGCTCCGCCAGCATGCAGGTCAGTGAGTCTATCTCAGCATCCAGACTTCCTGGGCGCAGGCACCCCCTGTCTGGGGGGAGCCCCTAGGATGGAGCCAAAGCAGGGAGGATGCAAATCACAATATCTCCCCTCCTGCCCTGGGTACCCCACCCAGGAGTCCAGTTCTCACCTGAGAGCGCTGGGGTGCTCCATGGGACCCCACCCAAGCCGGCCCCCGCTCCTCCGGGGGAGCCTGGTAACACTGCTCAGATGGGAGGGGGCAAAAGTTGACCCTGGGGTGGGGCTGGAGCGCTGAGATGAGGGAAGAGAGACGGAAGGTGGTGGGGGGACAGGAGGGGTGCGCGCTCACGGGGCTGCACCCTCGGCCCGCCTCACCTCCTCCCCGAACTTGGGGTCCCGAGAGGGAGACAGGAGGCAGGGGCTGCAGGAGGGCCTGGGCGGCTGGTCCCATGGGCCTGGGGAGGGGGCAGCGGGAAGCAGGCTGGGCGGGAGGCAGGGCTGGAGGGCAGAGGTGGGCGCCTGGCAGCAGGCCGCGCCTCTGCCGAACCGGGGCTGCCTTACCTGCTCCGTGGGCTGGCGGCGGCCCGGGGGCGCCTCGGGGGAGTGCTCTCCCCTGGGGAGCTCTGGCGGGCTCAGGCTGCTTCGGGGGGAGCCAGGTGGGCCCCGACATGGCCTGGGACGGGGGACTCCAGCCAGCAGTCACGGGGCCCTGGCCTCTGGCCGTGCCCCCTTTCCTGCCCCACACCTCGCCTGGGACTCCAGGAAAGAAACTTTTTCTGGCTTTTTTTGCCCTTCCTCCCCAATTTTGGGGGTGGCCACGCCCCCGGTGACGTCACCGCATTCCTGGGGGAGGGTCACGTGGCGCCCTTGGCCCTCAACTGCCGTCCCTCCCCAAGTCGGCCCCCTCCAGCCGAGAGGGGAGGCTGGCGGGGGGAGCCCGAGGCGCGGGGCACCGCGGGCAGCTCGGGAAGG
>NW_007255945.1:15120-15618 GCF_000164805.1 Carlito syrichta | reverse complement strand
CAGCCCGTAGTGTTTCGGTCTTTTATTCGCGTCGGCGGAGTTAGAAAAATAAAGCAGAACGGAAACATCACCGCCCCGTAGGCCGGCGAGCCCGGCCAGTGGGGAGACTGAGGTAGCCCAGAGTCGCGGAGGAGACCCAGCCCCGCGCGTCAAGGCACGGGTGGAGCGAGGCCTCTGGGGGCGCAGTCTCTTCCCCGCGTGGTGGGGACGGCCGCCCGTGTGCGTGCACCGGGGTCCCCCTGCCAGGCCCGACGCCCGAGGCCGCCGCCGGGCTCCGCGTCCCGAGGCAGAACAGCAGTGGGGCGCTTCCCTCCCAGCCCGCGGGTCAGGACGGGCTGCTGGCCGGGCCGTCTTCCCGGCGTCGGAGGCACGGGCCTCAGAGATCAGTGCAGGTGACCGGGGTGACGCCGTGAACAAGCAGCGCGGCGCCCAGGTCGCGGGTCAGCGTCTCCAGCAGCGCCAGGTAGCGCGGGTAGCGCGCCGCGTCGGCAGGCGGCC
>NW_007255945.1:6861-15015 GCF_000164805.1 Carlito syrichta | reverse complement strand
CCTCGGCCCGGATCCTCAGCTGGCTCAGCAGCGCTCGCAGCCGCCCCTCGGCCGCCCCGGGAGCCTCCCGAGGCCCCAGGCACAGGAAGATGCGGAGGCGGGCACTGTGCCAGGCGGGCACCATGCCCAAGATGGTGGCCATCTGCAGCAGGAAGAGGCCGCAGACATCCACGTAGCCGGGCCCACCCCGGGGCCGCAGCAAGTTGAGGGGCCACACATCCACGTGATGCAACGGGGCGGTGCCCCCGGACCCGCGGCTCAGCCGCTCGGGGGGCAAGGCCCCGCAGCCCCGGGCCAGAACCACGTTCTTGTTCATCTTGAGGGCGTCTGCCACGGTGGCCACGTAGTCCTGGGGGCTGAGCGCCCGGGGACTCCCCGGAGCACGGGGCGGAGGGAACAAGGCGCTCAGGGCCGGCGGCCCGCCCTCCCTGGCGCCGTCCGCAGGCTCGGAGAAAGCTGGGTCCGTCAGGAAGTGGTCCTGCGGCGGCGCGTCGTCGTAGAACCCCAGCACCAGCGTATTGGGCTTCATGCCACCTGGGGGCAGGGGAGGCAGAGGGGACAGACAGGAGTCAGGCTTACCCCACTCACGGGCACCCACTTGTAGACGCTGGAAGCTGTGTCAGCCATGAGGTATGACACCCCCCCGTGCTCAGGCTCTTATGGCAACATTAGGCACGTTTGCATGATGACTTTTTTGTTTTCCTAAACACCCTCACATGCATGTGTTCATCTCTGTGAGGAATCTCCTCCACTTAAACGGGCAGGCTTTGCCTTAGATTCTTGGTGCTAACAAGCACTCCTGGTCCGTGGAAAGGACGCTGTTCACACCCAGCTCCAAGCAGCACAGCTTTTTTGTGATGGGAGATGAGAGTTTGACTCCACCAGGCAAACCAGACGCCCTGATCAATCAAGCTCATGGCCTCAATCCCCAGGGTAACAGCCACCCAGACCCTGCTCGGCGAAGATGAGAAAGCAGACCAGGGGGACGAAGCCTGTTTCTCCTGCTGCAAAGCCCTCCCTCTGGCAGCCCATAGCACAGTCCCCAGAGAAGAAACAGCCAAAAGCTGCACATGTCCCAGGGGAAGGGCTTATCCTGTAGAAAGCCCTCTGTTTTTTAAATCATCTGAACCTTAGAGCTATGAGATAGGTACTATTTACTCTCCCCCTTTTACAGATAAGGTGCCTGAGGCACCAAGTGATGAAGCCACTGGCCCACAGGCTGAAGGCTGACAGGTGCCTGGAGCGCAGTCCACCTCCGCCCAGTGCTGGAGGCCTTTTCCGAGCCACAGAGCTGAGTATGTACTGGCCACCACGTCCCAAGTCCTTGCTGACAGATCTTGGTTTTAAATTTTCGAACAATCCATGTGAAACCGGGTAAGTCCACCTTTAACCAGACTTGAGTTTACAGGGAGCCTCGGAGACCTCTTTGAAGACCCTTCTTGTGAAACAAACATTGCTCAAAATCTACCGGTAAATTAAATTCTATATGCCAAGAAAATTTACCATTTAAAGGAAATATTTTCCTTTTTTTTTTTTTGAGTTGGAGTTTCACTCTGTTGCCCAGACTGGAGTGCAGTGGCCACTCCAGCCACTGTAGCCTCCACCTGCTGGGCTCCGGCAATCCTGCCGCCTCAGCCTTCCAAGTAGCTGGAACTAGAGGTGTGTGCTACCACGCCTGGCTAATTTTTGATTTATTGTAGAGATGAGGTCTCGCCAAGTTGCCCAGGTGGGTCTCGAACCCGCAGGCTCAGGTAGTCCACTCACCTCAGCCTCCCAAAGCACGGGATTACAGGCTGAGCCACCGAGCCCGGCTAGTATTTTCCTTTTTAGTGGAATTACCTTCCACAGGGTAAACTTCATGAACACAGCAGTTTCTGCACAAAAAGGTGGGGCTGAGGGAAGACCAGGTTCTCAGATGCCCCAAGGGCCGACAATGCTTGATGGCACCCTAGAACATCTCAGCAGGTGTGAACTCCGGCTGATCTTGAAAGTTAAACCAGTCACAATCCCTCCTGAGCATTTTCCAGGGTTGCGATTTACACTGAACCGGGCAATGTCCAACACTGCTGAACATTAGCCAGACTCTAAATGGAGAAGGAGGCATGGATTCGGGTGACAGACACTGTCCCGGTTTAAGGGAGGAAGAGGTGGCTGAGCATGGATGTGGAGGACCCTGGAGGCCTCAGCGCTGAGAGCTGGGAATCCACCGCTCCATCCACAGGCATTGGCCAGTGCACCCTCCGGCTTCCTTTGCGGCCTCTGGGGGTGCCGTGACACTCCCTGCTTCTCGACCCCTTTAAAGGCCTGGCCGAGTTACCATCTCTCCACAAAACCCTTGCTGGCCACAGCAGAGCATAGCTTCCTTTCTCTGAACTCTGGTGGTCAGAAACCCTCTGATCCTATGGGGCAGCTGGAGACTCAAATAATGCTCCCATTGTCTCCAGAAATACACTCTTCTGAGCCCGAGCCCCGATATGCGGCTCAGAAAAAAAGAAGGGAAAAAACCACCACAGTGTCACCCCACTGCCAGTCCTCAATATCTCCTATTAGACCTTATCTCTCACTGCCTGTGGCTGTTAATCTTTGCTCTCTGACTTATCTACACTTAATCTAAAGGCCCTTATACCATTTGCAATCTGTGGTTGGCTCTCTAGGGAAGATTCGAAGGAACCACCGAGGGGAGGAGAGCCCAGGGAGGAGCTGCTCACCCAGGCCCGAGATTCGCAGCAGATGCTGAGCCCCCTGGCGCACGGAGGGCGAGAGGGTTAGGTCCACAAAGGCCTTCACCTGGGCTCGGTCCACCAGGCTCAGCCACGCCCCATACTGCGGCTGCACAGGGTCTGAGGGCAGGGAGTCTGCAGAGGTGAGCAAAGGAAGGCAGCCGATGTGGGCCAAGCACGCTCACTTACTCTAGAGTCCAAGTCTCAGACGGGCCGGGGAGGGCTGTGGCTGGTTGGAACGGCCATTGGGAAGAAGCACGAAGCGGCCCAGCTGGATGGGGAGAGGCAGGGTGGGAGCCAGCGGGAGGGCAGCTCACCAAGGTCGCCCAGGGTTACGTGGCCCAGCACGTAGAGTCCCCCCTTCTTGAGCTGATTGGCCAACCGCAGCAGAGGCAGGGCGCCCCGGGGGTTCCCCACCAGGAGCAGCAGCTGGGGTCGCCAGAACTTCACGTGATCCTTCCGGACATCCAGCCGGAGCAGGTACTTACGCACCTGGGGACAGGGAGGCCGCGGTGGTGGGGAGGCAGGGCTCGACGGGCAGTCCCGTTAGAGTTAGGGGAAACACCCGCCCAGTCCAGGGGAGCCGAGGCCGGCCTCCTCGGCGGGCGCTCTCCCAGACTGGCCTCCCCACTCCGCACTGTCCTCCAGGCCCCCACCTGGTGAAAGAGCAGGGCCTGGCTGACGTAGCCCCAGCTGCTGGGGCCTCCCCGCGCCGTGAGCAGGGCGGAGAGCAGGCCCATGAGGAGCAGGGAGCCGCCGGCGGCGCCAGGGCTGATGAGGAACATCATGAGCAGGCAGGAGGCCACCCCCAGCAGGCAGGTGTGCCAGGAGAACAGGCTGAAGGTGGGGCTGCGGGGGAGGGGCGGGGACTGAAGCTCAGGCCAGCCGACTGCCCCCTGCTTTGGTCCCCGCCCCGCCTCGCCAGGGCCCTTCCCGTCCGCCCTCCGCCCCTCCAGGGGCACAGGCTCTTCATCCCTCACCGGAAGTTGGGGGCCGAGGCCCACTCCAGGCTCAGGCAGGACAGGTCCACTGCGGCGTAGGCCACCAGGTAGAAGACAGTGACCACGGCAGCCAGCGTGTTCAGCTTCCCAGCCAGGAGCACCAGCTGGGCAGGGACCAAGAGGCTGAGCGTGGATCCAGAGAGCCCGCCCCCCACAAGCGCAAACGCATCTGCCTTTGCATCCACGTCTCCCGACCCGAGTCTAATGCCCCGATCCTGCCAGCTGGTGGGGCGAGGGGAAGGGGCCCTTGAGGAGGAAGGCTCACCTGCACCAGGCCCCAGGAATACAGTACAGCCCCCCAGGGGTTTCCCCCTCGGGATACAACCTTGGCTGGAGCCAAGATCACTCCTGCAAAAACAGAGTCGCCGCACACGCCTCAGCCTGGGCCCAGCAGGAACCAAGACAGACGAGGCAGGGTATGCTTGGCGGCGGCGAGGCGGCAGAGGAGAACGCACCAAAGAGGTCATCCCGGGCCAGGGCATGGAGGATGCGCGAGGCGCCAATGAGCGAGCTCATGGACGCCGAGAGCGCCGTGGCATAGATGCCAATCAACACCAGCGGGGGCCACAGGCTGATGGCTCGAAAGAACCCGTAGTCTTTCTGCAGCAAGGTCCTAGAAGGGAGGGAAACGGAGGACACCGATGATCATCCACTGTAGGGTCCTTGGGAGAAAAGCGTTCACAGCACTCTGTGATCCCAGCCCTGAGCTGAAGGATCAGTCAGATACCAAAAGCGCTAATGAGACAGACTTGGTATTCAGTGGGTATCGTTGGGCAGCCTTGGGATCACCAGTGGCCGCTCTCAACAGCAGACACACGAGCCCAGAGAGATACAGAAATGCAACTTGACGAGAGAGTCATTCCCCAACGGAATGCCTACAGCCGCACCAGGTCCGTGGCAGCCACTGTCCAGTCTGGCGATCCCGGATGTCCCCTCCACCCCAACCACCTGGGCACCTGCTCCCCAGCTTGTGCACCCCTTGGTGACCCAGGACCACCAGCCTTGTCCTGACACCCCGCCCCGGCCCTCCCCAGGCACCTGTCGCAGGTGAAGCTGGAGAGGAAGAAAAGCAGGACGTAGACAAAGAGGGTATAGGCGACAGCAACAATTGTCCCTAGAGGAATCGCACGGCTGGGGTCCTTCAGCTCCCCTAGAAGGTGGGGGGCAGAGGAGCGAGGTCAGCCCTCTCACTGTCCCCCTATGCTCCTCAGGGCGGCAGCCTCACACCCCCAGGAGGCTGCAGGGGGAGTCTCACCGGACATGTTGGCCCCGGCCATGATGCCTGTGCAGCCGTTGAAAAGGACTGCAAAGACGCTGGCAAATGTCATCATGGCGCCCGTGGTGTAGTCCTCGGCATAGCCAGCTGGGGGGGTTCCCAGGGGGAAGAGGAAGTCAGTGTGCTCTCCTCGGGCTCCGTGACCCCCCGCCTCCCGCACCAAGACCCCAGCCGGACCCTGCACCGGCCTTGGGTCAGCCGGACTCAGGGCCACCTCATTCCTCAAGCTGCTGTTCTGCCACCATGCCCCGATCCACGCTTTTCCTTGAGATGCTCCCCCACACCCCGCTTTCTGCTCCTGTCTGAACCCCCCCACCCCTCTCAGGCCACCTCCGGCTCCCCCTGCTCCCCCCAGACCAGAGTCAGCCTCCTTCCTCTCCACTCCTGGGGCAAGCCCTGTCTGCTCGGGTCAGGCTCCTCTTACAGTGCCATTTAATCGTTTCCTGAAGCACAGCTCTCTCCGCCTGGAACACGAGCTCCTCTCAGGCAGAGACTGCCTTATGGGCTCTCTTTTATTTTTCTTGAGTTGGAGTCTCACTCTGTCGCCCAGACTGGAGTACAGTGGCTGCTCCCGGCCACCGCAGTCTCAACCTGCTGGGCTCCGGTAATCTTTCCGCCTCAGCCTTCCAAGTAGCTGGAACTACAGGCATGCACTACCATGCCCAGCTAATTTTTGATTTTATTGTAGAGACGAGGTCTTGCCAAGTTGCCCAGGTGGGTCTCAAACCCACAGGCTCAGGCAGTCCACTCACCCCGGCCTCCCAAAGCACTGGGATTACAGGCTGAGCCACTGAGCCCGGCTCTCATGGGCTCTCTTATGCCCCATGGGCCAAACACACGCCAGACAGACGCAACTCGTACCGCACAACTCTGAGGTCCAGACCTCCTGCCCCCTGATTCTGACACCTGTGCTCATCCGGGAATCCTGAGGGCCTAAGCCCCACCCAGGCCCGCCACCACCCCGAGAACCCTTGGCCTAGCTTACCACCCAAGTTGTCCTTCAGGGTGCTGCTGTTGAAGCCGGTGAAGTGGCCAAACTGGGGCGGCAGGGAGGAGCCGTTGGGGCCCGGCCGTGGGGTCAAGGGGATATCCCTGGGCCCCACGGCCACAAAGCTGATCAGCACGGAGGCCAGGGAGCCAGAGACCAACAGGAACGTAAGGAAGGAAGCACGGGCGTAGAGGCCAGCTCCCAAGGTGCACACCCCTCCCACAAGGCCCAGCAGCAGGGAGCCGTAGAGCAGGCTCCAGCCATAGCCCTGGGGCAGGACCCGGAGCCCACTGGGCCCTGTGGCATCTGGAGAGAGGCAGGAACCGAGTTAGAAGGTCTGACCCCAAGGAGGACTCCAGCCCCAACCGTGGCCCAAAGTAGGATGAGACCCCTCTGCCCACCTGCTGTCCGGGGGCCCACCTTCCCCACCTTCCTCTCATCTCAACCCCAGCTGCCAGCGCTCCCTGGTGGTCTCTGTCAATTTTGGGGAAACAGCCCTGGTCTTGCGACTGGATGGTAAGCTCCCTGAGGGCAAGGACAATCTCAGGGATGTCTACATCTCCTGCCAGAGGCTGGCCACACAGCAGGAGCTCCGGAAAGCCAAGCTAGTGGCTCATTTCGCCCCTCTCCTGGAGAAGACGTTCTCCCTCACGAGCCCACGCCCCCGGACCCTGCACACCCACAGGGAGAGTGCGCACAGACCAGCCCCGAAGACGTCGAGCACAGCCTCCACCAGCCCGAGCAGGGAGACGGCACAGCCACAGACGTTAGCCAGGTAGAACATGAGGCCGATGCTGCCCCCGACCTCAGGCCCCAGCGTCCTGCTGATCATGACTAAAAGTGGAAGCAAGGGCGAGCGTTAAGGGAAAAGAAACCGAAATGGGCATGAGGGAGGAGCCACAGCACAAAGCACTCTGCAGCTGGGTCCCCGGCCTCATCTCCCCGCACAGGCCGGGACCCTTCCCCGCCACAGTGGGTCCCAGCGTCGGAAGATCCCATCTTTGTGGCGCAAGTGGCCTCAATGCAAAACGATCCTAACCAAGGGTCAGATCGTTAGGAGACTAGAAAGCAGCCCTAACAAGTCGGGCAACGTCGGCCCCCTTCCCCATGTCCGCCTACCTGGGGGATGGTCATTCAAACGTGCCCTCCCTGGGAGACAAACCAGCCCAGCCCCCAGTCCACAGAGGCAGGATACAGTAGGCTCCACCCCCTTGCACGGCTCCGTTGGTGGCAATGGCACAGACAGAGAGGACGGTGAGCGCCAGGATGAAATAGGCAACCAGGAGCATGGCCAAGGCCTGCAGCAGTCCCGCGTGGCCCACCACAAACCCTGGGACGGAAGCAGAAAATCAGGTCACGGGGGACCCACGCCCCTGCCCCTCACCTCCCACTCCGCTGGTCAGCAGCAGAGCTCCAGGGCAAAGGCAAGCCAGGGCCCGCGGGGAGCCCCTCCCAAGCCCTCATCCACCCATTTCTCCCAGCACCCCCAAATGTCCTCCCAGTCCCACCCCCTCCCCCGTCACTCCCCCCCTCGGTCAGTCCCCACCCGGCCACTCACCAATCCTCAGGAAGACAACTATACTGAACATGGAGAGGACGGTGGGCACCACCACCCCCAAGAAGGTGGAGAGCTTCCGGGCAGACGCCCCTCCAGGACCCCCGGCCCCGTTAACGGGGAAGGCGGCCCCCTCCTCCCCCAGGAGCCGGTAGGCCAGCAGGGGTGAGCTCTCGCTGGCCATGGCTGAGCACGGGAAGAGGAAGCCACGAATGGGCTAGGTGACCTGCAAAACAGATGATGCTCTTCGGAAAGCAGCTCCACCGAGCCTGCCCCCCAAAACCGCTCTAACCAAACACCCAGAAACCTCCCCGAAAGGAAAAACCGCAAGAAACACACCCGCCGCTCACCAGCAACTCCACAGAGCCAGGGGGCTGGGACGGTCCTCGCCACTGCCCCACCAGGTGGACCCCAAACCCCTCGGCGGGGTGCGTGTCAGGGTCCCTCCCAGCTCCTGGAGGTCGCCCCTTCCCCCGTGGCCCTGAGACCGGATGGCACTGGCTCTGGAAAGGGGCCGCTCAAGTTCCTGCAGCCTCTCCCGAGCCAGCGACACGAGAGGAAGCAAATCTCCCCGAAGGGAAGGAAGCTGCGGGCAGGCGGTCCTCACCTCCGCC
>NW_007255945.1:4216-6057 GCF_000164805.1 Carlito syrichta | reverse complement strand
TGCCCGCTGCCCGCTGCCCGCACGGCGTTCTCGCCTCCAGCAGGATCGGGGAACTTGTGAACTCGTGAACCCAGCTTGAGGGTTGGGACTCCTCCCTCCCTCCGTGCCGTTCCCATCAACAGCCGCACTGCAGTTTATGCCCGTCTGTAAAACGGGCATAAACTAGAACCTCTCGGCTACGGCTGCCGTGAGACTTCAGTGAGCTAACAGGCACTTTAAAACAACACCTCAAGGATTCAGTAGTACTCCTTGCATCCATATGCGTGACCCACTCTGCGAGGCAGGTGCTGCTATTTCAGTGTTCAAATGGGGAAACTGAAGCTTGGAGGGCTTCTGTAATGCATTCCTGGTTTCTACACAGTCCTTGATAGTCACGCTGTTATTTGAGCCTCAGAAAACGAACATGGCTTTTTCTGGCACCGTTCTTTAGCTGTAGATTATCACCAGTATTTCGCCAGGACAGGAAAGGGCTGAACCAAGCCCACGTGTGACTCTGCCAGGAAGAGATCTCATGAGCAATGAGACTTTGGCACTTTCAGGGGTCGTCCCTGCTGCCTATACCATGACTGCAGTTTTTGGTGGTTTCAACATCCACAGTGATGAGACCTCCAACACCCTGGCCTGTCAGGCCCTGAACTCTGCTTCTCCATCCATCTCGCCTTCCACCCTACCCTGTTACCCCAGTGGCTGGGCCTGGACCTTGTGTTTACCAGTAAGTGCAACTCCTCCTCTTCGGTCCACCTCTTTTAGTGCTCCGGTTAAAGAAAGAAGTTAAGCGCTGCTTGTTAAGACAGTAAGGGAGACTTTATTCAGGGCTGTTGCTATTGGCATCAGGACTGTTGCAATAGGGAGGAGAGATCGGACTCAGCTCCGAACACAGCAAAGGCAGTTGGGGAGACACAACATTGAGGCCTGGTAGAGAAGAGGACTCGGGAACCTGACTAAAGTTTGGTAAAGGATAAACTCTCTGTCATATGTGACCCCAACAATTCTCTGCCTTATTAGACCCCCAGTTCATCGATCTGACCCGCCTTCCGCTGTTCCTCTTCTCTCCTGCCTCTCCTTCCAACATCTTCACTTCCCTCTTACCTAGCTTAAGTTTCAAGGTCAATTATAGGCCTTCAAGCTCCTTGCCCCGCCCTTTTATCACACAGGCCTGGCCACAGAGCTGGTAAGCTCATTCAACCCGTCCAAGTCACTGAACGTGGTGAGAAGACACCCACCCGTGGCAACGAGTGTCATTTCAAAACCCCGAGTGCAAGGGGGGTCCCTCAGCGCTGCCCCTTGTCCCAGCAGTCTCTCTCCAGTCCAGTCACTTGCCCACGCCCCTAGATCCAAATCTCAGCTCTCTCTCCAGTCCTCCAGTGCTTTCTCCATCCCTGGTTCTCACTCTTGGCTCACCGCCTGGTTTCCCACACATTAAGGAAACAGAAGCCACCAGGAGAGACTCTGAAAACTCCTCTCCACCCACCTCCCACCTACCTGTCTCAACACCCTTTGCCCTGCCCTCCCTCCTGTGACTGGGACAAAGAGATCCTGCTCCCAGCTAAGGTCAGCTCACCACTTGAGATCTTGGTTTTTCTTCCCACTGCATCATTCCCATTAGTATGCAAATATGCTTAATTTCTAAGGCCTTATAAAGAAAAAAAAACAGAAGCCGGGCTGGGTGCCTCAGCCTGTAATCCCAGCGCTTTGGGAGGCTGAGGTGAGTGGATCGCCTGAGCCCGTGGGTTCAAGACCCGCCAGGGCAACTTGGTGAGACCTCTTCTCTACAATAAATCAAAAATTAGCTGGGCGTGGTAGCGCGCGCCTGTAGTTCCAGCTACTCAGAAGGCTGAGGC
>NW_007255945.1:1967-4196 GCF_000164805.1 Carlito syrichta | reverse complement strand
AAAAAAAAAAAAAAAAAAAAAAGATTTTCTTGATTCCACTCAACCATTTTCCCCTCCCCAGCTATCCCTTCCTTTCTTTGTTGTTCTATATAACAAGACTCCTGGCCAGGTGCGGTGGCTCACGCCGGTAATCTCAACACTCGGGGAGGCCGAGCCAAGAGGATTACTTGAGCCCAGGAATTGGAGACCAGCCTAGGCAACATAGAGAGACCTCGTCTCTACAAAAAAAATAAAAAAATTAGCCAGGCATAATGGCTCACGCCTGTAGTCCCAACTAATCAGGAGGCTGAGGCAGAAGGCTCGCCTAAGCCCAGTAAGTCGGAGCGGAAGTGAGCCATGATCCTGCCACTGCACTCCAGCCTGGGTGACAGAGTAAGACCCAACTCAAAAAAACAAACCTCCTTATATGAACTTATATGAGCTGTTTCTGATCCCTTCCTCTCATTTCTTTCCTTTTTTTTTTTTTTAATTTCCCAGCCCCGAGCCGGGCTCGGTGGCTCAGCCTGTAATCCCGCACCTTTGGGAGGCTGAGGTTATTGGATTGCCTGAGCCCGCGGGTTCGAGACCCGCCTGGGCAAGCGAGACCTCATCTCTACAATAAATCAAAAAATCAGCTGGGCGTGGTAGCACATGCCTGTAATTCCTGCTACTCAGAAGGCTGAGGCGGAAGGATCCCCGGAGCCCCGCAGGTTGAGGCTGTGGTGGCCGGGAGCGGCCACTGCACTCCAGTCTGGGCGACAGAGTGAGACTCCAACTCAAAGAAAAAAAGAAGAAGAAAAGAAAAAAATAAATAAATTTCCCAGCCCCTGGAGCCGATAACCCTCATTTCTTCTTAAACCCTCTACACTCCGGCTTCCGCCCTTGAGCAAAAGGGAGCCTGCTCAGAGTCACCCATGACTTCCACTTGGTCAATGCATGGCCTCTGTTCCAGTCCTCTTTTCACTAAGCTACCAGCATCACTTTTCACACTTCCTTACTACCTTCCCAAAACACTTTCCCAGCTTGGCTTCTAGAACTCCAGTTTCCTCCTACTCAGTCTTCTCTGCTGGTTCCCCCTCCTCTCTCATTTTAATTTTGGAGCAGCCCTAGGCGTTGTTGGAGGAACAGTCAAGAGGCCATTGTGGAATGGAAGCTCAGTCCTCAGACGTCTCTTCACCACTCACACCCACTCGCTTGGTGTCACATATTATCTCATAGTTTTACATCTTATCTGTATATAATTGTGCCAAGGGCCTATCTCCAGTCCAAACCTCCACTCTGAACTTCAGACCATTTGACAGCTCTGCTTGGATATCTAATGGGCAACTCAAACATGGGATGTCCAAGACCAAACACCTAAACTTACCCCCGCAACCTACTCCTCTTGTGATCCTCCCATCTTTCCAGTTGCTTGAGCCAGAAACCTTGGGGTTATGCCCGAATACGCTCTCTCACGCCCAACATCCAACTCCTCGGCGATTCTTTTTGCCTTCTACCTTGGAGATATAACCAGTGACCAACCACATCCTACCACCCTAGTCCAGGCCACCAGCATCTCCTCCCTGCATGACCACAACAGCCCCTGCTTTTCCGGCCTCTGCACTCGCCCCTGTCGTCTGTTCACAACAGAGTAGTTAGAGCGAAGCTGCTAACGCAAGCGTCAGCTCCCGAGGCTACTCTTTCGAAAACACTCCAATGGCTCCCGTTTCCCTGCAAGTAAAAGCCAAAGGTCCTCTCTGTAAGTGGAGTGGCCTGATTCGCCCACGAGGGCCCTGTGGTCCCGGCATAAGCATTGATGACGTCTCCTTTTGCTCGGGACGTCTTGCCGGATCCAGACTCCCCGCCCCCATTCCTCTCCTCCCACCTCCCGCTCATACCCCTCCTTGGCCCCTAAGCTGCTCCTGAGACGTCTCCGAACGTTCTGGGCTTACGGGGCTCGCGCTTCCTGGAGTCTTCTGGACCCAGACGTTAACTTCTTTCCCGCCAATCCCACTTCAAACATGAACCGCACCCGCCTCCCCACCCCCCTTTCCCACATGCTTCTTCCATGGCACTGCCCATCCAACTCATATGTGTATCGCCTATTTATTCATCTGGTTCACTGACCGCCTAGTCCCAAGACAAAGTTAGCCCCCACGAAAAGGAGTTCCTGCGTTCCTCGCTGCTGGGGCTCCGGCGCCCGGCCCGGTCCCCCGGGCCGTCCGTGGCCTCGGAAGCCCTCGCAGAGCCGCCCGGCGGCCGCGGGCCCGC
>NW_007255945.1:0-1947 GCF_000164805.1 Carlito syrichta | reverse complement strand
GGCAAGAGGGCGGCGCCCGGGGTGGCTTCAGAGAGAGGGCAACCAACGAGAGGACGCCGGCCCGCCAGAGCGTCCACGCGCCGCCTCTCGTGCGGCTGCGTCCTGGGAAGGCGCGAAGTCGGGGGCTACGTGCTGGTCCTCCTCGCCACCATCTTTTAGGGGGGAAAAAACCAAGCCTTACTCCCAGAGACCGCTTGGTCCGACCTGCTCCCCATCTCTAGGGATCCCCAGAATCCGCGGCGCGTAAGGGCGGGGTTGTGGGGTTCCGCGTCTGGGTTTTTCTCCCCCGGTGTTCAATACCCCCGCCAACCTCTTCGGTGACCTCAAGGTGTCCGCCCAGCCTCCGGTTCTAGGGGTCCCGGATTCTCAAACACGTACATGCATGTCTGTATACCCAGCCCGTCCCTCGGGGGCCTCCGCTGCGAGTCAGGCCTTAAATGCTAATTTCCTGGAGACACCCCACCCCGCTCCCGCCCCGAGCTCCCCAGCATTAAGTCTATGAACCTGGGCCCCCACCCTCGCCCACTCCCACCCCCCGCGGTCCCAGGGGCAGATGAGCCCTTGGCCACCGCCCCTACGATTTCCTGCAGACCCAGCAAACAAAAGGCTCGGGAAGAGAGGCAAGCTGAGCAGGGCGCCCTTCCTGCAAGAACAGCTGATGGAGCAAAATGGCCCTGGAGGGAGCAGAGGGGAGGGATGGGATTCCAGGGTCCCTGGAGGGCAGCGGCGGAAGGCCAAACTCCTGGATCCTGGAGAGGGAACGCATCTAGGGAGCCGGATGTGAAAGGCCCAGGCGGGACACCTGGGTTTCGGGGCCGCACCAAATCCCTGCTGCCCTCATGGGGTGATGTCAACTCTAGGGAATGGAGGGGGTGGTGGGTTCTCTGGGGTTCAGGTGAGCTCTCGGGCCCCCAAGCTGTAATCGTGGGGGCTGGAGGAGGCCTGAAGCCCTGCGTCATCTCCTCTGGGGCCCTGCTTACCTCCCCTGGCCCGACCTGCTACCCTCTGTGCTGGCCCCACCCGCCCGGCTTCCTGCCCCTCCCCACACACAGATCTTTGCCTGCCAAGTTCCGCTAACCAGCCCGAGGGCTTCTTGTCCTTTAAGGACCCTGGTAGCCTAGTCCCCAGCCACAAACAGTCCTTCCTATATTCGCTCCTTGAGCTAGCCTCCTGCCTACCCCTGCCCTCGTTCCTGGCAAGGACACAATGGTAAGGGAAGGACCACAGTCCCGTCCAGTGGGTGAGGGGATGCTGGCATGGGGGGGCTTGGCCTCATGTCCTGTCAGGCTGCCAGGGGAAGAGGAAACAAAAGACTTCCCCCTGCTGGGACAATGAGCCTCCCACTCCGTCTCCCCAGCCTGCCCCAAGCACACACACCTTTCCACTCCCCTCATCCACCCCTCCTTCTTTGCTCTGGTCCCCAGCTCCTCAGCCTTCCTCCTCTCCACCTCCGTGCCCTCCAGTATCCCAGGCCCGTGCTCCAAGCTCTGCCCTTTTCCTCCCCTCATTCCAGCTGTTTCTCTCAGCCCCCTGCTGTTCCAACAGAGCCCAGGGGTCCTTCCTTTACTCCCAGCACCAAGGCTGGGGACAGGGTAGGAAAGTCTGCATGAAATGTTAGGGGGTAAATCACACCCGGTTCATGGCCAGTGGAGAGTAGAGGCTCAGCAAGAGAAAGACTCCGAGGCAGAGGGAGGGAAATGACCCCTGTGGCCTGGGCGCTATGAGTGCGAGAGGAAGAAGGAGAAGGAGCAGAGATCTTTACAGGTCCTTGAAGGTAGGTCTGCCCAGTTTGGTGGAAGAACACAACAGTGGAGCCAGGCTGGCAGTGCATTTGACAGATCACTCAACCGTCTGACCTCATCTCTTCCTCTTTAAAATCGCAGTGGCTCACGCCTGTAATCCCAGCATTTTGGGAGGTGGAGGCAAGAGGATTGCCTGAACCCAGTT
>NW_007255944.1:149220-159051 GCF_000164805.1 Carlito syrichta | reverse complement strand
TGGGAGAAAGTAGCTTTTTGTTTGTCAGTGACAACTGAAGAAATATGAAAAATGCTCTCTGAAAAATATATGAATATTATCGGAAATTGTGACTTGTTAAAATTTCATTTCATTCTAGTGGACTAGGAAGTACAAGTTGCCTTCGGCTACTCCAGCTATTTACAGTTTTCTATTGAGTGACTTTCTAGAGAAAGTTATATAGATTATGTTATGTATACTCAGAGATACTCTACTTTCTAAGAAGAAACTTACGTTTACTTATCAATAGATAATATACCTATTCATGCCAACATTTTAAATTAAATACTGGGAATTTAGCTTTGTATTTGTAATTATTCATGTCTTTGTAGTAACCACCCTATTAAGCTATTGTATTAGAGTTTTATTTAAAAGTTTACTTTGTTAAATTACAGATTATAGTCATGAGTCCTGAAGGTGAATCAACTTTGTTTTTGCACAGTTTTGCCAAGGCAGTCAGAGGGTGAAGAGGTTTTTGCCAAGTCAGAGACCACCCCTGGAGCCAGAGTGGCACTAATGGTGGCGGGAACATATGGTAAGATCAGCCCGGAGCCCAAACAGGTGAAGGTGAATGAGGAGGAGCAGCAGTGGTGCCCTGTAAAGTGTGGATGCAGACCGAGATGGCTGGCGACTCGACAGGTGAGAATCCAGAGCTCTGAGGAGGAAGACTTGGCATGAATGTCAGGGGGTGCCAACCACTCTGCTGAACTGCAAAATGTGAGTCAGATGCCTTTCCTATGGGGGAGTCTGGAAATTTGAGATTCTCATGAACTCCCTGAGACCACTAGGGGGTCATTTGATAAACGACAGTGTCAGTGTTCTAAATGGAGTCTCAGCATCTGCTGAAATAAATGTACATCAAGTGCCCAGTTTATTAATAGAGTGTTACTCCCACCCAAACAATGTGCAATAATGACTTGTACATCTCATACAAACAGTCATTACACAAGGGAGAGAGAGACCTCATTCAAGCATAGCACACAGTTCTTAATATTATGTTACTACATTCTTTCTTTTTTCAAAAAAAAAAAGAATTAATTTGAGATGTCATGCTTAGATAAATGAATATTTTCACTTGCTACCAGATTTCTGGGTCTTCCTTTATTTTATGACTTGGCATTCACAACACAGACCTTCTGTTAGAGTTACTATTATCGTTCTACCTTCTGCACTGTATTCATATTTTAAATGCAAAGCATTGTCTGTATTGTTTCCTACAAGGCAGCTTTCCCAGAAAGTTTTTTTTTTTTAAGCCCTGCTGTAACCAGCGAGGCTGCCAACTTGAGGTGATGACTCACACGTTGAGTTTTGCATACATTCAAGTACAGAATCCAGGAAGAGGCATTCTCTTTCCCTCCTTGCTCTGAAGGGGACACTGACAGTTGTGCTCGTGCACAGGAAACATGATTTGGGGGAAGATGGAGACAGAGATCCTAACTAGGCACACCTGAGTATTCTGTGCTCTTCCTTAAACAGGATGTGGGTTTGCTGATGTTGTTAGCTTCAGAAATCAGGAGTATCTGGTGGTTGGAAATGTCCTTTCAAAGGAAAGTCAAGGATTATAAGTGAAATGGTTTCAGAGTGATGGCAATGGTGCATACAAAATTATGCTATTATTCCAGTATCTGGCAGTATCACACTCAGGAGGACAGGGTCCCTGGCCCCAGTATGCCCCTCAAGGAAAGGCTATGGGGCCCAGGAGTAGGGCTCCAGTCCTGGATAGCCTCTGGTCAGTATCTGTTTTCTTGATGGGAATTTAAAAGAACTTCAGAGTGAATGGTTTAACTAATATCCATTGCTCCCGGGAACCCAAAGTAATCAAAGAAATATTTAAACCAGTGGATAGAAACGTGTGGTCTCTGCCCCAGCCACAGCAGCAGCAGCATCTTGTCAAGGATCTTGTTACAAAAGTGAATTTTCAGGTCTCACCACACCTCCACTAATGTAGAACCTTTTGACTAGGGCCCAACAATCGGTGATTCTGATGTTTTCTAAAGTTTTAGGGCCACCGGTTTAAGCTTTAAGCAAGTAGGTGCAGTTACTCTAAATTACTCTCGGGTTTAATTGATTTGAAACTTGTTGTCTCCCCTGACTTCACTCACATAGCCCATACACCTCTAGCAGTTTCAACCTGCAATAAATCTACAGTTCTAGAAAATACACCCATTTTTCCAATAAAAGGGCAAAAAAGGCCCTCTGTGCAGGCTACCAGGTACTTTTTCCATCCCCGCCATGAAGAATGTGTTCACTCTGTCTAAGGGGTTTCTGTGACTGTGGGAAACCGAACTATCGGGACTTTCTAACCTTTTTGAACATTTGTCAACCATCAGCCTGATGACTGTCCACAACCTGTTCCCATGCCTTTGGTCTCTTCAGTACTGCCCTGGCTACAGAAGACACAAGTTCCTTCTTCATTCCCTCTCTCATCTTCTTCTTTCCTGAGGTCCACTCTAAAGGATTTACCTCATATTCTTCCCTGTGATGCAATTTAAACTGTAGAACACTCTTTCATGTTTCTGAGACTCCTCTTGTACCTTCATTTCCCTCCCAGAAACAGAAGAAAGCCAGAAGAGTGTGTGGAACAGGATCACACCGCTATGTGAAGTTTTTTCATGACAGTTTTCCTATCAGCTTGCTTGCAAGTCGTTACTTGATTGTTTTCCTTTTTCCACTTGGGAAAAAATGTGTCCTCTTTCTCTACCTCCTTTCTGATCAATACTTAAAAAAATAATAAAGTAATAGTTTCCTTGGTGACAGATATCCACTGACTGCACTTTTCTATTATTTTGCTTAGCTTGGTCTGTCCTAAAAAGAGACAGTTGTAAGGCTACCGAATCCTAAACCAGGGGAAGTGAGGACCGGTTGGAGGCCTGAACTTCACCTGCACATACATTACTTATGTACCTAATTCTGACTTGTATCCCATATCTTTAAAATAAATTTTAAAAATAAAGAAAGAGAGAGTTATGATAGAATAGAAAGGGCACTGTGGGTTAGAAGGTCCATGGTTCAAGAGACAATTCCAGCATTTATAGACTTACCAGCACAGGCCACTTAAAACCCTAAGCCAGAGTCTCCTGACCTGCAGAATGGGATCCATGACTACCCCTGCCCTCATACCCTAGACCACTCTTGGGAAGACTCAATCTTAAAAATGCATGTGAAGTCATCGTGAACACTGTAAAGAGCTGTATAAACCTGAGTTACTAGTTGCAGAGAGAGAGCTTACCAGACTCAAAGTTACCAAACAAATAGAACTAGGACTTGAAAGCAATCGTAAGTCTCCATAGACTCACAATAGCTTTTTAATCTATAGAGTTGCCATGCCACAAAGAATTTAGACAATTTGATCCAACTTACTAGCTGGTAAGTGTGAGTAATAAAAAACAAATAGTAGTTGTTCAGTTTGGCTGAAACAGGTTTAAGTAGAAAAACTTGGAAAATATGGCTTAAGTTATTTCCATATTTAGAGGAAATTGGACCAAAAGGAGACTATATACCAAAGACCACACTACCTAAAAGAACCAAAGAAAGGGAATTGGGGTCAGTAATGGCATATAGGGGGTCTTTGCTGAAATAGAATAGGCTTTGTGGTTCATCAGTAATGCCTTGATTATGAGAGATAATCATACCCATAAGGAATGACTTTGGATGATTTCCACAGTATAGATTTCCATCCATTTAAATGGACCTTGAAAATAATGCACAATATTTATTATCCTGGGTTTTCTTCAAGTCTCAGGAAAAAATATTGATTTGGAACTCAGAAATCACCAAAACAAAGAGGCTAAAATAAGACAGAATGTCTTTGCTCTCTTTATTACTGCAACCACATAAGAAATGAAAAAACAGCCCTCGGCACTAGCAGTGTTAATTATCTACATTATTTTTCCTGGTATACAATCTTGAAAAAAAAATTCAGCCTATTAACCTTGTAGAGTGCATTCTCATAGACCATTTGCTCAGCATGAGTTTACAGCCAATCTCAAATTGTTAGTGTCAATTCTCCAGGTTTAGTGGCTCCAAAGGTCACTTTCTCCAGTTACTGAAGATTAGAGTCTTCAGAGAAATGGGGTCCTTAAAGTTAACATATTTTCATCACAAAGACCCATTTTCCAATTCAGAAGATAAATTTCTTTTATTGGTTACATAAGAAATGACAGCAAACAACAGGACACAATTCATATTGGTTTTTATTTTTCTTCTGAAAAAAAACTCCCTAATCCATATCATCTATTCTAATACATGAACATAAATGGTGCTCATTCTTATCCAGTGAATTATGCTGTGCCCCGGGATTTTATTACTCTGAGATTTAAAAAATAACATAGAAACATAGCACTAAATTAAAAAAATAAGAAACAGCAATGCCTCCTAATATGACCTAAAACGGTGTTTGTCAAAGTGTGGCCCACACACTTGCAACCAGAACCAAGGAGGCTGCTTCTTAAAGTTCCTCAACTCCATCCTAGGGAATTAGACTGGAGGGGAATTAGGCAGTTGCCCTTTCACCAACATTTCTGATGACCCCCATGCACACTAGTTTGTGAAACAGTCAAGTTAGCCAGTGGCTCCCAAGTCTGCTGCACATCATAGACATCTAGAAAACTGATAAAAACACCAAGAACCAAACCTCAGCCCAGACCAATTAAATCAGAATCTATGGGCCACAGGTTACATTGCCAGATAAAATTCAAAACATACTTTTTACCATGTAACTTAAAATTATGTGTACCCCCTAGAACTACTGAAAGGTAATAAAAATACAATAAATATACAAGAGCATATTTCTTTAACATGCTTATACTAACAAATTATTTGTGTTTCCAAAATTTAAATTTAACCAAACATTCTGAGTTCTTATTCATTAAATTTGGCAACCCAAGAAATAGGCCCATGCATGATTTTTTTAAAGCTTTTTTCCTAGAGTCAACTGGGTAGTTGGGATTGAAAACAACTGATTCTAAACCAAATTAGGCTCCAAAATATTGAAATATTTAGCTGCACAGAAACACTCAGGTATTAGAGGTAGAGTTGAAACAATCTAGTTCAGAGGTAGGCAAAAAGAATGAAGTACTTGTCACACCTTGACTATTTCATGTACTCCTATTGGTTTTCCAAAAATCTCATAGGGGTTGACTGATTTTTTAGCTAAGTATATAATAAATCCAAGGCTTAAGTATAAGACTCAAAAATAAGACTTAAGCCTTGTGTATAGAATAATATCTTTTTAAAATAAAATATTCTTTTAGGAAATACTTAGATAATACTAAGTAAAACAAAGACTTCCAAAAGGCTGGTTTCTGTGGTCAGCTAAAGTATTCTATAATCGATACATTGGCTTCTACAGTCATAAACCCTCTCTCTGGATCACTAAGACTCCCGGGAGGGGAGGAGTTATGAATAATAACCACCTCTTTTCAATAACATTCACTCTTGGCTTTGAAGCGTTCATATGGCAGCCGAAAACTAGTGGTATTTCCTTTTTAGGAAAGGATTAGGAGCCTGTAGACATTACCCAATTGCCCAATGAATGGGGATCCAGATGGAATAAACACAGGAGCAAAATCATCCACAGGTTTATACAGTACGGAAGAAGATGCAGGGAGAATATATGTTGCTGTAGTCTGCAAAGCTAGAACAGCAAAATAAGACTCATAAACCACCACAAAATTTCTGGAGAGGTGGATTCCTCCATTACAGTCACCCAACATTTAAAACACCAATGTAATCTACACATAACAATAATTTACAATAAAATAAAAGCGGATATATGAGCCTTATGTAAATAACATTTTCTTAAAAAGAATTTCAGCTTGTAAGTTTCCTTGATATAAATGGGTTACAATTTAAAACAAAAGGCACCAGACACAGTGGTTCATACCTATAATCCCAGCACTTTGAGAGGCTGAGGCAAGAGGATTCCCTGAACTTACAGGTTCGAGACCAGTCTGGGCAACTTGGTGAGACCTCATCTCTACAATAAATCAAAAAATTAACCAGGTGTGGTGGCATGCACCTATAGTTCCAGCTACTTGGAAGACTGAGGCAGAAGGATCACTTGAGCCTAGAAGGTCGAGGCTATGGTGGCCATGAGCATGCCACTGCACTCCAGTCTAGATGACAGAGTGAGAGACTCCAACTCAAAAAATAAATAAATAAATAATAAAAGATCAAAAGGTAAAGAAAGCTGAATTCTAATCAGATGAAAAATTTCAGGGGTTGCTAAATAAATTTTAGCAAGAAGGTATCTTTGTAATGTACCATTGTAAACAAAGAAAGGACACAGACACATTGATCAATATGAGAAAGATATATCTCCATTTTGTTTAATTATGGGGGTAATTTCTATCTATCGCTGTCCACATGAAATTTACTAGAAATGTATATTCCCAGTATCATATCAAGATATCACATCATATCACTTAGCCATCAACTTGCTTTCCAAAATAAATATGGAATTTTAACATTATCTTGATATCTATCAGTATAACTCCAGACTTTGGTGATAATTAATCCACTTCTTCAAAATCTCATATTTACCAAAGAGAGAAACATAAATGACCAGCAGATGAACTAAATGATTTTCACTGAGTTAACATAGTGATCCTAATGACCATTTACCATGGCTCCTGGTAAATTATTTCCCATTGCCGGGCTTGGTGGCTCAGCCTGTAATCCGCACCTTTGGGAGGCTGAGGTGAGTGGATTGCCTGAGCCCGTGGGTTCAAGACTTGCCTGGGCAGCGAGATCTCATCTCTACAATAAATCAAAAAATCAGCCAGGTGTGGTAGCACATGCTGTAATTCCAGATACTTGGAAGGTTGAGGTGGAAGGATCGTTGGAGCCCAGCAGGTCAAGGCTGCGGTGGCCGGGAGTGGCCACTGCACTCCAGTCTGGGCGACAGAGTGAGACTCCAGCTCAAAAAAAAAAAAAATTATTTCCCATTACTAATTATAGTAGGCTGGCTCATACGAACCTGCTGATTGTTTATGCACCAAATTTCTTTAAGTTAAAAATAAACTATGTAAAAGATGCCCCTTCACTTGAGGTTCACTGTATACCTATTTTTCCCTTTTTCATCTAGGGCAGTACTATCCCTCTTTGAATGCATGGCATGGACTCTTCTGGCTAAGATCATCTAGTATAAGCACTCTTCAAAAATAATAACTCTCTTATCATGCATATTATTAGCAAATAATTATTCCCAGGAGTAATTCTGGAGGACCAACTGGGGTTTGTCTCAATTCTAAGTATTATATAATACAGTTCTACCCTGAGCCTCACCATCTTGTCTCCCCTTCAGGACAATGCAATGTGGGTTGCCAGATTTAATAAATAAATATATGGTATGCCCAGTTAAGTTTGAACTTTAGGAAGAGACTGTTCTATTCTCTTTCCTTGAGTGGGAGAGTCCAGTTGGACATTTTAAAATTACAATTCATTTACTGAAAATAAAAATAAAAGTTCAAACTGAACTCTAGACTATAGAAATGGTCATTAAATGTGAAAATTTTCTACCCCCAGCCTATGAGTTATTATCAGATTTTCAGTTCATTAATTCATGAGATATTCACGGCTTATAATTCTCCTAGCTTTTCTGTCAGTATAAAGGTTAGAATTTAATGAGAGTTACCACACTAAACCTCTTAATTTTTATAAATACTTCACCTGTGTTGTGATTCGCATTAGTAAAAATGGCTTAAATGGAATGGCCTAAGAACATCATTTGTGGTTGATCATCTATTATTTACATTTTTCACATTTAATCTGGAATTAAAGGTATAATAGCACATGTTCTTAATTTTTAAGTTTTTTAAAATATGAGACAAACAGTAACATTTCCAATTCTATCTAAATTTTTTAAAATCATAGCTTGGATTTCTCTAAATATCAACCATGCTCCATGGTCCATGAATATATTCATTAGGACTGCAGCCAGCAGTGTGCAAATTTATCAATAACTCGCAAGTAACAGAACTGAAAGACTGCTCCAACTTGAAGTCTACTGACAATCCTCTGAAGCTAAAAACCTTTCAGTCTATCAAGCATGGATTTATTAATGATTTCTGACCTTAAAAGATTTTGGGGGGAAGTGCTGAAAAATTGAAAGGTCTAATCATTGGATAAAAACTTCTTCTAGAACATGAAATATTATTCAAAAATCCATAACTAGCACTGAGATTGTATAAAACAACAAAGGATCTCAAAATCTGCTGCCCTCTCTCTTCTCCCTTCAACAGTGACAAGAACTTTTGTCTGGCTGGAGCCTGATACTATCTAAAGATACATTTTTATGTCCCCATTAAAAGTAAGATTAAGGAGACAACAAATATTGAACAAGCCTATTTAATGCATGGAAAAATATCTAACTACCAATAGCATTTAAAAAAAGAATCAGGATTGCCTTCTTTGGGGATAAATGTGCATCCCCAGAAATAAGTATGAGAAGAAAACACCTCTATGAGAAGAACCCTCTGACATCATGATACTTTAAATTCTACATTTAAGAAGGTCTCAGAATTATTTTCTAGATTTATACATTGCCATGCCCACTGTCTTCAACTTCTCACACATTATATTGGGATTAATATTTTAGAGCACTTTCTTCCATTGCGTGGTGTGCTTCACCTTCACAACAATATAGAGAAGGACCAAGGACAGATTCAAAGGGTATCACTAAGGATTAAGAAAAAGAGCTTTGACGTTTGCATAATACCAAGATGGAATAAAGATACCAAGGAAAGTACTGATGGGGAAAATACAGATTCAGATGAATTTGTCAGGACATTGAAGGCAAAGAAAAACCAGGTAGAAACATAAACTTTTTTTTTTTTACTTTCAGAAAAGTAGAGGAAGGAAGATATGGTCATGCCCACCTCATAGGGATGGGGTTGTTTTAATATGTTCTCCATGGCCACACCAAGGATCATTTTCAATGATCAGGACAAATTAGAGATAATTACAGGGATGGGCCAGAGAGGGCGTCCTGTGCATCAATAATGAAGGTAAAGAGAGTTTAGTTTTAGCTTTTGAAAAATTAACTCTAAATGAATCAGAGACCTAAATGTAAAACCTCAAACCATAAAAAACTTTAGAAAATGCAGGACACACCCTTATGGAAGTCGGAACTGGCATCCAATTCCTGAGCAAAACCCGAAACACACAGGCCATAAGAGATAAGATAGATAAGTGGGACCTCATTAAACCGACAAGCTTCCACAAAGCCAAAGAAACCATCAAGAGAGCAGGGAGACAGCCTGGGAAAAAGTATTTGCCAACTCCATGTCTGACAAAGACCTAACATCTAGGATCTATAAGGAACTCAAACGTGCTGAAAAGAAAAAAACAAACAACCCCATTACAGAGTGGACAAAAGACATGAACAGATACGTCTCAAAAGAAGACATACGAGCAGCCAACAGATACATGAAGAAAAGTTCAACCTCACTAGTCATCAAGGAGATGCAAATTACAACTACACTGAGATACCACCAAACTCCAGTCAGAATGGTCATTATCAATAACTCAAAAAATAACAGATGCTGGAGAGGATGTGGTGAAAAGGGAACACTTCTACACTGTCGGTGGGAGTGTAAACTAGGGCAGCCTCTGTGGAAATCAGTGTGGCGATTCCTAAAAGCTCTAAAAATTGACCTTCCATATGAACCTGCAATCCCCCTACTGGAATATACCCTGAAAAACGCAAATCACTCTGTAAAAAAGATACCAGCAAATGTATGTTTATTGCAGCATTGTTCACAATAGCAAGATCATGGAACCAACCATGCTGTCCATCAAAAGAGGACTGGA
>NW_007255944.1:148651-149200 GCF_000164805.1 Carlito syrichta | reverse complement strand
CAGTTATGGATTGGAGTGTCAGTGGGAGAGGAAGGAAGTAGTGAGGCCGGGTGGAGAGGCACGCAGGCTTGGAAGGAGATGGAAGGATCTTGGATAAAGAAGACTAGAAGGGAAAGAACCCGGCCAGGAGGGAGTGTTCTGAGGCCCTTATATTCTAGGAGGTGATATAGATAATGGGGGGAAGTTACAGTGATAGGTGCTCCAAATGTGAGTTTTTTTGATTCACACACCAGTAAGTGGGCGGCTGATAGAGCCTGCAGGCATGGGGCCCATCCCTGTACTGTGTAGTTGAATTGTTTTGAAAGATAGGCTATGGGGGCAAACGTTTGTCCACTAAATTGACCTAGGACTCCTAAGGCTGTACCCTTATTTTTGTGGATGTATAGGTGAAGGGCCAGAGGATATCAGGTAGTTGTAGGGCAGGGGCCTGGAGGAGAGCCTGTTGGAGGGCAGTAAAAGGCTGTTTAACGGCTGAGACAGAGAGTAAGAGTTCCTTTGGGTCGCCTTTAGCGAGGTTGTAGAGTGGCTTGGTGAGAAGGGCGAAATTGG
>NW_007255944.1:145336-148631 GCF_000164805.1 Carlito syrichta | reverse complement strand
GGGGGGGGGGCGGGGAGGTGGGATTAACGGTAGTCAATATCTGTCTGGGGACAGGGGACACAGCCCATCAACAAGGGTACCTGCATAATGCATACTTGTATACCTAACCCTTAACTGTACCCCACAATTTTAAAATAAAAAATATGTTTTTTAAAAAAGAAAGAAATAGGGCTGAACAGTCTTCAAGTTCAGCATTGGCTCCTGCCTAGTAGCACACCTGTATAGAAAATCAAAAGGGAAAATAAAACAGTTTACTTCAATAAGACTAGTTTTGCTTAACTGAACTCTTCCTATATCCAAGGAGGAACTTTCAGTGCTTGCTGCCTCTAACACATTACTGAGGACAGATGGTTGGCACCCCTATAGGAGGTCAGGCGGGAGGGAGTGCTAGAGGGTTGAGGCTGTTAGAAAAAGCCTCTCTTTGGAGGTGAGACTGGGAAAGTCTCCTAGGAAGGGTCTATGTTCAACAAATGGGAATCAGAAGAACAGTGGTGATGGCAACTTGGAGCAAAAGTTCACAGGCAGGGGCTAGGTAGCCCTGTTGGAGAACATTTCAGAGACTGGTTTGACTGCTTCAGAGATATTTGGTAGAGGGCTTAGAGGAGTCGTTTGGAGAGTTTAAAGGGGGCCAAAAATACCGAAGAACTATCCTGCTATAAAGACCAGGTGAATACTCTGGGCATCTCTTGCTATCTAGAGTGTAATCTATGGACCAGCAGTATTAACACCATCTGGGAACTTACAGAAATGCAGACTCAGGACTCACCCTAGACTACTTGAATAGGATTCTGCATTCTGACAAGATCCCCAGAGGGATCTTGAACACACTGTGCTGTTTCTCAAGCACACGGATGCTCCAGCATTTAGTTGAACCATCTGGTACTAAAGCTGCATGCTCACACGCTCAGGAAGCTCCATGCTCATCGCAGGTTAGACAAATGAGAGGGTAGCAAATACCAAACAGTACTTAGGAACTTTAATTTGATGAAGATGAGCTGGATAGATGTAAGGCACAAACAGCAGTCATTTAGAAGGTGGTAGATAGAATTATATCTGTGAGTAGGGTCAGCCAAACCAACTTTACACAATCTCTTTGATCCCAGCTTTGCACTCAGGGACACAGGATGGATTAAGTGTTAAGACTCCCTGACCAGGTATGGTGGATCATGTCAATAATTCCAGCACTTTGGGGGGCCAAGGCAAGAAGATTCTTTGAGCCCAGGAGTTTGAGGCAGCCTAATCAACATAGCGTTATCTCACCTCTGTAAATTTTGTTTTAAAAGAATCCTGGCTTGTACCTAAGAAATTCATTCCAAGGATGATACCTCCATCTCTTATTTTTCCATTCCTGCCTGCAGAAAGCAGATTTCCTAGCCGGGGCACTCAGCTCCCAGTATCTGGAGTGTTGCTCATAGTATACATGGAGTATAGGAGGCACTCCATAAATGTGGCTACTACTGTTGTTATAATAATAAGCATTTCTAATATCTTGACTGTGCCTCCTCAGCGGTGCAATCTGCTCCTGCTAGCTTGGGTTTACCTACCTTACTGAGACTTTTAAGAACCTGGCGTAGAAAGATCTGGATTTGAGGCAAACCAGCCCAAAACTTTAGAATTCAGTCATCTCCTTCTCAACCCAAGGAAACTGAAGCCAGGAAAAGAAGCCGTTAAGCCCTCATGTCATTAGAAAGAGAAAAAAAAAGATCATCTGACTTCACAAAATGAGAAAGTATATGACATTCTCTTTTTTCATGTTCAATGACATGGTCACCTACAAACACAGGTCTAATTTTCAAGTTGGTTTGTTGTTGTTGTTTGGAGATGATGACAATGATGGCAAAGGCTGCTGAATATAATCCACCTCGCCAAATTACTTTGTGGTTCCTTAAGAGCCATAAGCTCTACAAATCTCATTGCATCTTAACGCATTGCTTTGTAGAGACCCAGGAAGGAGACCAGCCAGTATCATCCATCAAAGTGTCCTTTCTAATGTAGTCTGGGTTCACTTTACAAGTCCCTCTACATGCACACTGGTCAGGCCTCCTCCTCACTCCTCTGCCATGAAAGCACTGCCTCTAGTGCTTTAGACTGTCTCCATGTTTTTCTTATTTAAACATTTATAAATGTAATGCAGTCATGCCCCAATTCATCAATAGTAAATCCTTCTTATATTTAATGACAGAGAGATGCAGAACATTAGAGCGTTAATGCTTCTGCCTTTCTCGTTCCATGCTGATTTGTTCCTTGCACCAGACTCTGAGTCTGTTCTCGCATCCTCCTAACTCTGCCACCAGCGTGAAGTCAGTCCTCAGACAGCATGATGTTTCAAAGAGTATCCAGCTCTCCGGGATCTTTTTTTTTTTTTTTTTTTGAGTTGCTGTCTCACTCTGTCGCCCAGACTGGAGTGCAGTGGCCGCTCCCGACCACCGCAGCCTCGACCTGCTGGGTTCCGGTGATCCTTCCGCCTCAGCCTTCCAAGTAGCCAGAACTACAGGCGTGCGCTACCACACCCGGCTGATTTTTTGATTTATTGTAGAGATGAGGTCTCGCTGCCCAGGCGGGTCTCGAACCCGCGGGCTCAGACAATCCGCTCACCTCAGCCTCCAAAGGTGTGGGATTACAGGCTGAGCCACCGAGCCCGACTGGTGGATGGGTTTTTTAAATGGATGTGACTGGGCGGGCATTGGGCTAATGAAGGGGTGTGTATGTCCCAAATCAGCGGGTTAACCGTCTAGGCAAATGGGGGGGTGAGGTGGGTTGTGGGGAGGGGAATGTGGGGTGGGGGTAGAGTCTAAAAGGAGGAGCAAGGAAGTTGATGGGGATGGGTTAGTGAGGGCAGGACTGGGGTTAAAAGTAATGGATGCCTGAAATTTAGCCAAGATGTCCCTTCCCATAAGGGCTATGGGGCACTGAAGCATGACCAAGAAGGGGTGGGTAAATGGGATATTAGTGAATATGCATGTTAGCATAGGGGTTATGTGTGGGATAATGGTTTGGCCCCCTACCCCGACTACGGGGACTGAGACGGTGAGGTTGGCCCCCAGAACTCCCGCAGGACAGAAAGAGTGGCTCCAGTGTCTAGCAGGAAGAGGATGGGACGTCCATCAACCGTAATTTTGACCCTAGGCTCCCGAGCATTTGAGATATGTGTCGGGTGGGGGAACCCAGGACCCCATCATTCCAAGGCAACCATGCCCAGTAGGTCCAGGGTGGAGTTGGGGGCTGACCCTGCTCCTCTCCGGGGGCCAGGGCAGTCCACCGCCCAATGTCCTGGAAGGTTGCATTTGGGGCAAGG
>NW_007255944.1:132606-145316 GCF_000164805.1 Carlito syrichta | reverse complement strand
CCCGGCTGATTTTTTGATTTATTGTAGAGATGAGGTCTCGCTGCCCAGGCGGGTCTCGAACCCGCGGGCTCAGGCAATCCGCTCACCTCAGCCTCCCAAAGGCGCGGGATTACAGGCTGAGCCACCAAGCCCTCTCTGGGATCTTTTAAGTGGTGTCTTGGCCAGTGATTTGGGGAGAAGACCTGTTAAGACTTTTTCTCAAATGTGCACAAGAATAAATTCTAGATGAATGAACCATTTTCCACCTTAAGTTTAAAACTCAAGTTTTTTTAAAGAAAATTGAGTGCTAATATTACCCTGATTTGAGAAAGAACTTTTTAAAGCATGATACCAAAGTCAGAAACCTTAAAAAAAGATTGACATAATTAACCAAATTAAAAAACCAAACTTGTGAAATGCAAAAAAGTCACATAATATTAGTAAAATTAAAAGGCAAATAAATCTATTGGGTAAATATTTGTAATATACGATGAATATATTCATCATTGGGTATATTGGGCAAATATTTGTAATATATGGGTAAATACTTGTAATATTTGGATAAATATTTGTAATATAGGATGGTATTTGGTAAATACGTATAATATATGATGAACAAAAAACATAACAGTTGCACATGAAAAAAACTGCTTGAAATCAATTTAAAAATGAGAAATACTTTAAATATTAAAAATTTCAATAGCAAAGGTTATAAGAAGGATCCCCAAAAAAGAAATGCAATCAATCAATATGCATATGTATTCAATCTTATTTTTTTCAAACAAATACAGCTCAAACCATGCTATAACACTATATTTTTCACCTATTAATAATTACTATATTGCTAGGGAGGTATAAGTTGATTCACATTTTCTAGACAACAATTTGCCAACATTTTAATAACTTTTAAAATGTGTGTATGCATTTTTAGCAATGCTACGTGTAGAAATATATCTTCATTAGAAGTAAAGTTGTTTTTATGATCTAGCTCTGTAATTATTAACTTAAAGGTTGTTCATGATATATTGCTATATTAGAGAAAACACAGGTTTAATGAATGGTATTTTTTCTCATTATGCATTTTATGTAAAATGAGAATGATGTCATCCCTATGCTTGCAAAGGATACCAAAACATTAAGCATTACTATCTGGGTGGTATTTAATTATCATTATTAATATTTTGTATTTTATTAAATTAAGTTAAATATAAAAATACAAAGATTTATTAATATTTTTATTAATTTTTTCTTGTGCAGGTTATATCATTTTATACAATCTGGGATGTATTCATTATTATAATACTGGCTCACTAAAATTAAAAATAAATAAATATCTACAATTCAGAGGGAAGAAGGAGAGTGGGAGCCAGCATACAAAATATTCAGAAGGGATTTCCTCTTGTAGCAAAAAACTAAGCAGAGAGGGCTCACCCTTTCAGAGGGACTAGTTACAAATGGAAGAAAGAGAGGTCTTGTCTGTCTCCTTTGCTCTAGATCAGATTTCACTGCTTTCTCTGCTCTCTCAACTACTCCAGGAAATTCCAACAGTTAAACATCTACATGGATTATACTGGACTTCTAGCAAGTGAGAGTTTCCTAATGGTTTATTTAGTGAACACAAGAAATATGTATTGATATACTATTTGTGCAAGATTCTAACGACTTGTGATAGCTCTATGTGCCCTTTGATATATTAGAAGAGACTTTTTTTAAAAATTGACACATAAAAGTTGTATATATTTATGGTGTACAACATGGTCTTGATATGTGTATACACTGTGAAATGGCTAAATCAGGCTAATCAGCACATGCATGATCTCATATGCTTATCTTTTTTGTGTGTGGTTAGAAGATTTAAAATCTACTCTACTCTCTTGGCAATTTTCAAATATAATGTATTGCTACTAACTATACAAGGCACAACAATTGGTTTGCAAACCATCCTAGAAAAAGTGCTCTATATCTCATTGCCAAATATCACTACAGTCATCTTCCAAGTACTTGTCTTGGGAAGCCATGCACCGATGCCAGTACCTAGTCCACTGTCAAAGCAAGCTTGGAACGATTTTTCTGGAATGGCTACCAGAGTTGTCGTTATTTGTTGAGATCTGACAATTAAGTTCAAAAATTGTTCTGTCGGTGGACTAGGCGCCTGCATCGGTGCATAACTTCCCAAGGGGAATATTTGAAGGTGACCATAATGATATACAGCAATGAGGTATGTAGCATTTTTTTCTAGGATGGCCCATGAACTTAATTGTTGGACCGCATAGTCACAATTATGTAGAATAGATGTCTTGAACTTATTTCTTCCTATCTGATGGAAATGTTGAGTGCTTTGAACAACATCTCCTGAGTTTCCCCTGCTCCAAGACTCTGGTAACCACCATTCTATTCTCTACTTCTATAAGTTTTTTTAGATTCCACATAAAAGTCAGATCATGTGGTATTTGTCTTTCTGTGTCTGTCTTATTTTACTAACCTAAGTATTCATCATGAATGAATGGAAAAGACAAGGTGGTATATATACACAAAGGAATGCTGTTCATTCTTTAAAAAGAAAGAAATCTAGTCATTTGGGACAACATAGATGAGCCTGCAGGACATTGTGCTAACTGAAAAAGCTGGAAGAACTTCTGCATGGGCCTCATACTTGGGAGACTAGCCTCTTCACCTGTCCTGCCAGAAGACCTCTTCAGAACACCTAATCTAACCTTACCTATCTTCCTTAAGAGCTACAGAGTAAACAACAGTATCATTAGAAACTGTACTGCAAACCAGAATACAATCACAAAATTTAAGTTAGGAGACAAAAATCTTCATCATTTGAAATCACAAAGATCAAAATGTGCAGATAATAGAGTAGAGACCATGACTACTTGCTTCAAGGAAGAGTGGTGTTCATCCTCACAATCACAGCATCATGTGCAATAAACTAACAGACAAAAAAATGGGCCATAAACTCGGTGAACAGACATAAGTGTTTGGGCAGGTCTCAGCAGGATTTACTGACCTTGAAAGACAGATCCAGGCAGATTGAGCAGAGGTAGGTCCAAGAGATAGGTTTCCAAATGGTCCATTCCCTACTAATAACTGAAAGTACTCTTTGAATAAATCGGAGGTTCTTTATGTGCCTGGCGAATAAATCAGTGGTTCTTTTTGTGCCTACAAGGCCCCAAATCATTTTGGTTTTTCACTGCAAATGTTTTGAGTGTCATAATTCATTTCCCTTTAAGATTCCATCCTGAAGACACACACCCTCAATTAGCAAGGACCCTGGAACCTTGTGTCTGCAGTTCAGAGATACTACCAGCAGGTGGCAACATTGGTTTATGGAGTAATGTCACAGGTACGTCTTGGCCCAGTGAGAAGCCCCATAGATATGCTTCCTGAGATGTCTAGTTTAATTCTTTCAAAACACAAAACTATTTACGAAGACTCCAATGCTTAGTGGGAAAGAGGGACCTCTAATGGTAAATGTACATATTTGTACAAATATTATAGGAAGTAAGGTTCCATTTGCAAATAAAAATCAAAGGGAAAAAAGACTGGATAGTTTGGGAGACATAGCTATTTATTATCAGTTAATTTGGGGGGCAAATTCTACAATCAGAGTTTATATTAAGCTACATTTTCAGAGATGGCCTTAGTTGCCTTTCTTCTATTCCTGCATTTTCCAGTTATTGTCTGATTTACATGTTCTATGATCCCCCACAACCAAGTAAACAATGTCTTAATCATCTCTTCATGAAGATACTGACCTCAATGGTCAAGGGCTCTGGCCGTGGTGTCAAAGAGCCATGGGTTTACGATGTTCACCATTAACTTGGGCAGATTACTTAATCTGGTTAAACCGAAGTGACTTCCTCTATAACAAAGTGCTAATACTCTGCCTCATAGGTTTAAACGAGAGAACACGTGGTTACAGCACTAAATTGAAAGCACTGTGCCTGGCAGGTAGCAGGCCCTCACAAATGCTCTCCATCTCGTGACTTATAATAAATCCTTGATTAGGCACCTTTACTGTTATTTGAATGGTCAGACTTAAAAGAAAACCCATCATAGTTTCCTACCCTAATCACAAAGGATGAAGGACAAGACCACATTAGCAAAGGGACACATGCTCCCTTTTACAGCTGATTTCAATCTCCTCTTCTGACTGTCCTTCTAGGCTGCACTCTGCAATTACAGCTCTTATCAATGTTGTATTCCACTGGCCTGACTCACCATCCCCATGGCTTTTCCTGCAGCTGTCTGGTTGCTCCGCACTTTTTTTCTTCCATATCTACTACTTTAAGGAAATCTCTTCCTTAGCAGGGTCACTTTTTTTCTTTATCATTCCAAATATTCTAAACATAACCAGGACATACTGAAATGACTGCACACAATCATTTTATTTTCTCCAGATCCCCTCCGATTTTATTCCATCTCCTTGTCTGTTTCCTTAGTTTATTCTCCTGCTAAAATGGGCCGGGTCAATCAGCCAGTTGAAGTAAACATTTTGCCCTTAACCTGTTGACCTCAGAACCTTCTGTGTGAAAAACCCAGCTTGAGAGCTCCCACCCCTCCCATGCCTTCTCCCCATCCTTCTCCCTGCCCCCAGCTTTATCTACCCAACAGTTGCAGCTTAAAGAAAACCTAGTTATAATTCCACTTCAAAATCTACTCAGCGAAGACACCTGAATTTTATCCTCATTATGGATGTGCTGTTCTGTCTTACAAGTCAAAAACATTGTAGCCTGAACGAGAAATAGTGACCCTTTCTTTATGGGTTGCATTACAGCGACTTGGTTGTGGTAGCTGAATTGCCTCTGCATGTTTATAACAAGGGAGATGAGAAGAAATTAACTGAATTCCATTTATATTAGGATCTATCCTACCTATGCTGAGACTTGTTGACAATTTGCAGGACTTTCAGAATCTTAACCAGTTCTATCCTGTGCTGCTAGAAATGATTCTACCAAAAACTCCAACCTAACTCAAAATAAACAAATAAGCAAACAAATAAACAAAGGCAGGGCAGAATTCCTTGCCCAGACCGTGGTCCTCTTTCTACTTAATATTCTACACAAACCTATTCTGATCTTCTTCTTCTGTTTGTGACACTGAATACACAAACATCAACAGCCAGACCATAAATGACAATAGAACTCTGACCTACAATCCCTACAGTAATCAGCCTAGGAAGACAAACCAAAATTACTGAAGAAACTGGTTCAGAAAGGTCAAGATCTGACCTAGTCAATGACTGTCTGTGTCCCTATATATATTTTTGTGCCCCTGCTCTGCTTCCAACCAAGGACCAATCAGAGCAAGCCAAAAATAATCCTCAAAACCAATCACATAAGATGCCCTACCTTCAGCTTCCCCATGCCATTAGTGTCCAATCCGAGCACACCTGGAACTATTTATTTAATAAGTAAAGATTTCCCATTTCTCTTCCTGGCTTTGAGTCTCTGACCCATGCAAGTGTTAGCGGCAGATTTCCTTGCTATAGGAAGCTCTGTAAATACCTCTGCTGGTTCCCATTTAAGTAGCCTTTCTGCACTATTCCTGGAGGCCCCACTGAGATACGCTCTGCATTGTCGACTGCTACTGGCCTAAGTTTCGGTCAGTACCCACAGATATCCCTCATGCCTTGCTGTGTGTGGCTTATTGAGTCCACAAGGATGTGAGAAGTCACTGTGAGGTATGAACCTTTCTCATTGAGTCCATCCCCTGTTGATTGTTTGGTACCCGAATTGTGTTATTGGCTCCCATTTGTGTGACATCCTTGGCTATTCATTCCTTTTTGCTTTCTCTGCCCTTCTGTTTGTGTTGCACTGCCTAAAAGTATTGCTTATCATAAGAAGGGGAATCCTATGGTGGAACACAGGCATGAGTCCCTTAAACCTGTTATTTGAGCTGGTCTCACAGACTTGTGAGTTTCGGTTCCCACAAGACCAGCTTCCATTTGTACAGACTTTGCTGTGGGTCACCAGTAAAACTGGATAAGGATAAGGTCTTGTCTTTATTCTTTGTTTTTTGTCCTGAGAGCTTGGCTTTGATCAAAAGTGTTGTCCCTAGGCCGGGCTCGGTGGCTTAGCCTGTAATCTCAGCACTTTGGGAGGCCGAGGGGAATGGATTGCCTGAGCCTGCAGGTTCGAGACCTGCCCGGGTCAATTGGTGAGACCTCGTCTCTACAATAAATCAAAAATTGTTGGGCGTGGTAGCACACGCCTGTAGTTCCGGCTACTTGGAAGACTGAGGCAGAAGGATCTCCGGAGCCCAGCAGGTCGAGGCTGCGGTGGTCAGGAGCGTGCCACTGCACTCCAGTCGGGGCGACAGAGTGAGACTCCAACTCAACAACAACAACGAAAAGTGTTGTCCCTGCTTCTCTGCCTGCTGGGTAGTACATATTGTCAAGCTTGCATTTACAGGCAGTGACTTGTTGGGGACCTAAGACATGAAGTATACAAGCATCACTTTTGGCCAGATTTGTTGTTGTTGTTGCTGTTGTTGCTGTTGTTGTTTTCAGGTCTCATGAGGTCATCAACTCTAAGTTTTCACCTCCAAGAAAAACTCCTGCTTCTTTTATTTATTCTCATTGCAATCCTCATTCTAATGGCACAAGTTCACCAAAAAAATTTGAGACTTCAACAACCACTTTGACTTGAACAAAACTGTTCATTTGAGAGGTGCCTTAGGGCAAAAGGGAATAAGGTTTCTCGGGCCCAGTGAGCAGCATTTTTACATTGGCATATGGAGACCTCCCAACAAAATTCTGATTAAAAAACTTGCTTTACTAAAAGAGTCTTTGGCCAAGGATAATGAGCAATTTGATGAACTTAAATAACAACAAGCAAGACTCATTCCACTAGTAACCCCTTCCCTTCCTTGTCCTTCAGTTCCCTCCTCTATATGAAGGTTTCCCTCTTCCCTCTTCATTATGATCTCTTTTTCAACTCTTCTGTCATCTCCTGTCTCCTCTTCCCTTTGTCTAGAGTAGACCCTTCCCCAATGATTCTTCTATAACCCTAAAACACCTGCTGCCTCTGAAGACTCATTCTTCCAAGACCCACCTGAAGCTTCAGTTCTGAGCTCAATTAAAAGCTATAATTAAGGATTTTCCTAAACCCACATAAGACCAGCAGGTACTCATAGAAGAATTTAGAATTATTTTGAGTGTCTACAACCCATAGATACTTGGCCTATATCAACTTAAACACATGTTGGTTGGAACCTCTGATGATCAATCTTCAATGGTGAAAGTTGATGAGACTAACCAAAAGGGACTTACAGGATCCTTCTTTCCACAATAAACCTGAAGGCCAAAAAAGGGACCAAAAGGTAAGACAAAGCCCCATTCCTGAAACATCTCCAATCAAATTTAATCAGGCCATAATTTAATCACATAGAGAAAAAGATGAAACTATAAGAAATCTTCAGAATCGACTAGAAAATACCTTTCAGCAATGTGTGAGACTTAAAGAAGCTGCTGACATAACTTTCATCTAGTTTTGTCAATAGAATTTCACCTAATATAGGAGAATTGACTTAGAAACAGAAATTAGAATGGGAAGTAGCCTCTTTATATCAATTATAACATCCTGCAGCATATTTTGAAGGGACTTTGGAACATAAACAAGACAAAACCCAAAATAAACTTGTAGTCCTACAGCTCAAATAGCAAGGTAGCTCACTTTCTGACTGGTCATCAACTGACAAGGACACTCATAAATATTAAAAACAGAAGAGACAGTGAAAAAAAAAAAGATCATCCTATCATAGGAAAGAAACCCCAAGTCAAAGAAATATCTAACCATTCAGATCAGCGAGCATGCTCTGAGAAAGAAAAAAAGCACCCAATGCCCTACCTTATCCACAAGGTAATTCAAGACAAGTTTGCTGTAATATAGGCAGTCAGCCTCCTGGCTGGTACAAGAGCTCCTCTTTCTTCCTTAATCCCTGCCAATTTGGCTCAGTCTCTTTCGTAGAGCAAACAACACCCCATAGCAGATAGGTATTTCCAAGAATGCACAGATTACCCCTATCTCTCTATCTTAGGGCCCTTGAGTGGAAAACACTCCTTCCTTCTCTGTGATACTAACCCTGTCAATTAAACAGGAAGGGACTAGCTTTGCAAATGAAACTGGAATACGAAATGCAAAGCCAGAAGGACTATTTCCTGAGGCTCAAGGGGCCTCTTCCAGCCACATTCAAGTTGTGTCTGCTCTAGTACATCTTTGCCTCCTCCACTGCATTTGACTCAAGCCCCACATAAAGCTCTTGATACAAGCTGGGCTCAGTGGCTCAGCCTGTAATCCCACCCTTTTGGGAGGCTGAGGTGAGTGGATTGCCTGAGCCCGCGGGTTTGAGACCCGCCTGGGCAGGCGAGACCTCATCTCTACAATAAAATCAAAAAATCAGCCGGGCGTGGTAGCGCGCGCCTGTAATTCCGGCTACTCGGAAGGCTGAGGCAGAAGGATCGCCAGAGCCCAGCAGGTCAAGGCTGCGGTGGCCGGCAGCGGCCACGGCACTCCAGTCTGGGTGACAGAGTGAGACTCCAACTCAAAAAATAAAAAAAAGGCTCTTGATACGTGGATTAGTTTCCAATTACTATTTTAACAAATTACCACAAGCATAGTGACTTACAACACACATTTATTATTTTACAGTTCTGGAGTTTATAAGTGCAAAATGGGTCTTACTGAGCTGCAGTCCCTCTAGAGGCTCAGAGAATCCGTTGCCTTGCTTTTGTTCAGTTTTTCAAGGCCACCTAAATTCCTTTGCTCAAGATCTCTTCTTCCATCTTCAAAATGAGCAGTGGAGCAACTTAAAATCTCTAATTCTGACCTTCTACTATAAAGACCCCTGAGATTACATTTGGCCCACCTGGAAAATCTCAAGGTCAACTAATTAGCAATCTTGATTATACCTTCAAACTTAACCACCTTGACATACAATATAGTCATAGTTTCTGGAGAGCAGGATGTGGACATCTTTGAGGAGCTATTACTGTATTCTGATAACCACAACATTAAACCTGAAATTCTATGGGCTAAAATTTCCACTGACATAGGAAAAATATTTAGAAGAGAACCTGCTAAAGTTTGGATAGATTCTACCAAGCAGTTATCTAGGCTTTTGCTATATTCCTTAAAGCCAGAAGCAAAGGATTCAAACCTATAGCTAAAAGCCTTCTATCAAAGGCCTTCACAAATGCTGCACTAGTGTTTGTTACACACCCATCCTACCAATAAAGAAACCAAATAAGTGAGGATATTGATTTGCTCAAGACCTCAGGGCTATCAACAAAATTATGATCCTTCATTTCCCAGTAGCATCTAACTCAAATATTATCCTCTCATCAATTCCAAATTAAGCCACTTGCTACCCTGTTGGGAATATCTGCTCTACCTTTGTCAGTTTGCCTGCAGTGAAGTCATACCTCATACCTTTACCTAGGAAAGACAACAATACTCAGAAGTCATGCCTCAGGGGTTCACTAAAGCCCTTTCTCTTTCACCCAGATTCTCCAATAAGACTTAAAAGACAAACATTCCCCATCAGATTTCATTTTGATACCATAGATGATCTCCTACTTTGTTCAGAGGACAATGAAGTCTTAAAAGGAATTTCATTTACTGGTTCTCAGCCTTAGTAGAAAAGGATGCAATATTTCAAAAAATAAATTACATTTTTGCCAAAACAGAGTCTATTATTTAGGGTATGACTTATCCATAGAGGAGAAAACACACTCTCCTGATAAAGACTATCCAAACTTATCTTAGCTCTCTAGGGAACTGACGACTTAAGGCAGTTCTAGGTTTAACTGATATTGAAGATAATGGGTGCCAAATTTTTCTAGGATTGCAACACTTTTTATGAATTCACTAAAGCTTCAGTAAGAGATACTTTCCTCTGAGAGAACAAACATGAACAGGCCTCTGTAATGGGAAGAAGGCTCTTGAAAACCTTCCTCCCCTAGGCATCCTTAACACAAAAAGTCCTTTTATCTACCCCATATGTGAGGAATCCAGACCAGTTGAGGTTTAAATTCAACTTCAAGAGAAACATCAAAAACCTATTGCTTATTATAACCTCACCTGGATGCAACGGCTTATCCTCCTTGTCTCAGGGCAATACTACCATCTCAAAACCTGTCAATGCTTCTGCTGAATTAGCTCTGGCTCCCCACTTGACCTCATGGTTCCTCACACACTACAGACATTACTACCAACTGAGAGCAAGCACACTTTTGCCAGTCAATTAACCTCTCATGAGACTCTGTTCCTCTCTCCCTCTTACATTACTATTCATCACTACAATACCCTAAATCCTGCTATGCTTTCTCTCTTACCAGAAAAAAGGAAACTTTATAATCACCCTACCTAAGTTAGGGGACATTCCACACCTCACTCAGATTTATTAGAGGCTCCCATAGAAAACTCTGACCTAATATTATTTGTTAACAGATATCTCAAAATGGAAATTGGAAGTTATCAAGCAGGATATGTTATCATCAACTTAAGCTCTCCTTTAGAGGGTAAAAGAGCACTATGGATCCATGAGTAGTTCATCCACAGATTCAACCAACTGTCATTTGAGAAATGCATCACTTGGCAATGTTATCATTGTGAGAACATCATAGAATGCACTTACACAAACCTCGATGGTATAGCCTACTACACACCTAAGCTGTATGGTAGCTTGTTGCTCTAGGCTACAAACCTCTATATGTGTCTGTACATTGAGTACTATAGTCACTCATAACACAATGGTAAGTATCATATATGTAAACATAGAAAAGGTATAGTAAAAGTTATTATAGTCTTAAAACACCATTGCATCAGAGGTCCGTCATTGATCAAAACATTGTTATGTGGCACATGACTGGATATAGGAGGATGTGCATAGGTTATATGCCAATACTACATCATTTTGTATAAGGAACTTTAGCATCCTTGGATTTTGGTATCTGCAGGGGTGTCCTGGAACTAATCCAGTATGGATACAGAGGAAGGACTCTATACTCCTCTAACTAAGGTAATATAGGCTCAAGTAGGAGAACTTATAGAACTTATTATGCTTACTAGGGCTTGTCATCTAGCCAAAGATCAGAGGGTAAGAATGTAAACATTCAGCAGGTATGTTTTTGCAGGAATACATGACTTTGGAATTATTTGCAACCAAGAGCTTTCTTATATCTGCTGTAGCTTCCATCAAAAATGGACAAGTAAAGAAATGTTAGATGCTTCCTAGAGAGGTGGCTATTATAAAGCTTGAAGCCCATGCAAAAAACTGTTAAAATGGAAGCTAGGAAATGCCAGAGAAGATCATTCAACCAATTAAGCAGGCTTCACCAAGATTATGAGCCTAATTAAATCCTCAAACAATAAATCCCTTGAGGGCATCAAAGAGGCCATTCTGAAATATCAATGTTAAGTCCCCGAAAAGAAAGAATGGAAAAACTCCAATTGTACATTTCACTCAGATAATCTCTGGCACTTCTAATAAGGACAAGAGAGGGACAAAATAATTTCAAATGAATATTAACAAAATTTCTCTATAAAACTACTCATAGTTTTACAGAGAGATAGACATATTGGTTACTACCTTTTTTTTTTTTTTGATTCATTGTCTCATTCTGTTGTCCAGGCTGGAGTGCACTGGCATAATCATAGCTCACCATAGTCACGACCTCTTGGACTCAGGAAATTCTTCCTCCTTAGCCTCCTAAGTAGCTGGGACTGCACCATGACTGGCTAATTTTTTGTAGAAATGAGATCTCACTATGTTGCCCAGGCGGATCTCGAACTCCTGGGATCAAGCAATCTTCCCTCTTTGGGCTTCCAAAGTGCTGGGATTACAGGCGTGAGTCACTGTGCCCAGCTTCATTACTATCTTAAATCAACATTGGTGGAGAAAATTTACAGATAGCTGAGGAGACTTTTAGGTCATATGTCACCTGTCAACCCAACTTAATTCTGGATTCTGATTGTATAGAGGTGACATGTGCCAGGAGCCGGAAGGACACTTAAATTCCTTTAGATGAGTTTTATCCAACTTCCATCCTCCAGGAAATTTAAATATGTTTTTGTGATGATATGTCTATTTTCAGGATGGGTTGAAACATCTCCTTGCAGAAAAGTCACAGCCTTCACAATCACTAAAAAGCTCACTGGTCATGTGTTTCTAACTTGGGGTATACCCACTTTTAAAACAAGAGAGTGAGGCACAGACTTCATGAGAACCATTATAAAATAAATATCTAAGGCATTACCCCTTGCTCAAAAACTACACTGCCCTTACCACTCACAATCTTCTGGAAAGTTGAAAGAACCAACAGCATCCTTAAAATTAACAAAATTTTCAGAAGCCCATGAGCCTTTTTTGGGAGGCGAAAGTTATTTCTGCTAGCACTATGGCCATATGGTCCACCCCCTCAGCGACATATTTATGATCCACTTAGCTGATAATTGGAAGGTCCATTCACTTAGGGATACTTTACCCCCAGTATTGGACTCTGCCCTACTTCACAAAGACAGGACAAAAATATCACAAGGGACTCAGTGATAGTATACCAGTCCTATCACCAAGACTAAGACTAACTTCTTAACTTGTTTGCATCTTTCTGAACAGCCTCTTCATGATCTTTAATCAGGAGATTCTGATTTTTGGAACAGACATTAGAAAAAAAACTGTTCTTGAACATCCTTGGAAAAGACCTTATCAAATGCTTTTTTTTT
>NW_007255944.1:131640-132586 GCF_000164805.1 Carlito syrichta | reverse complement strand
AGCTTTCCGAGTAGCCGGAATTACAGGCATGCGCTACCACGCCCGGTTGATTTTTTGATTCATTGTAGAGATGAGGTCTCGCTGCCCAGGTGGGTCTCGAACCGGCGGGCTCAGGCAATCTACTCACCTCAGCCTTCCAAAGGTGCAGGATTACAGGCTGAGCCACCGAGCCCAGCTTATCAAATGCTTTTAACAACAAATACAGCATTGAAACTCTGGGGGATCAATCCTTGGGTTCATGTTTCACAACTAAAGAAACAATTCAGTATTCCACACAATCAGAAGGCTATTCCAACAGAGAAACAAACTGAGGATTCTCACAGATACAATAGAAGTAGTCAGTCTTGGCTGGGCATGGTGGCTCAAGCCTGTAACTGCAGCACTTTGGGAGGCTGAGGAGAAAGGACTGCCTGAGGCCAGGGGTTTGAGACCAGCCTGGGTAACTTGGCGAGACCTCCTCTCTGCAATGAATAAAAAAAATCAGCCGGGCATGGTGGTATGTGCCTATAGTTTCAGTTACTTGAAAGGCTGTGATGAAAGGATCACCTGAGCCCAGCAGGTTGAGGCTGAAGTGTCTGTGAGCATGCCACTGCACTCTCCAGTCTGGGCAACAGAGTGAGACTCCAACTCAAAAAAAAAAAAAAAAGTAGTTGGTCTTTAGAAGCACATAGCTATTCTCAAATCTCCAGAGTAAGAAAATGATCTCAGGCAGGAAACAACTTCCACCCAACATGTTGGACCCAAACACCAGTTAGTTTGTTTTTTAACCTTCTTGCCTATAATTTTCTATGGACCCCTGATTGCCATTCATTCATAATGGTTCTTTTTTTTCTTCTCACTCTCTTTATTAAAATTAGGTCTATAATACTGAGTGACCTCACACAGAAACAAAGATCAGAATATCACATGTTCTCACTCATATAATGGACCTTGAACATCCAATGTA
>NW_007255944.1:125178-131568 GCF_000164805.1 Carlito syrichta | reverse complement strand
CAAAACTATAATAAAAATACTGATTAATTATTAAAAAAAAAAAAAAAATTAGGTCAGAACATACTAATTCTAATGCTATTCTTATGTTTTTCCAAAAAGTCGCCACTTCTCTCCATCTTACAAACTGCTAGGTCATCCATAACCAGACCCCTTGATAAAAACCTCTGAGCAATCCTGGTCTCATCCAATGACATCATAGGAAATTATAATCAATGGCATGTTCACCTGCACCTACATGGGCAATTGTCCTTAAATAAATCAACAAGTGACTTTTACTACTGTCCCTCTATCCCAGAAAAAAAAATCAATTATTATCTATTTATCAGACCTTAGATAGTTCCAAATTTGAATTCCATAATCTTCACTGAACGATGGGCCAGTTACTACCTGGAAGAGAGTATAAAGGTTCAAATATGCAACTCAGCTAATGTAAGGAATTGGTTACAACCTCATGTCATGAATGATTCTTTTTATTCATGGCTTTCCACTTTGTGACCAAAATATCTGATCCTGTTTGCCTCACACTAACACCTCATGAACTTTAGGAATAGTATTTCAAGGTTTTGCTGAACTCAGAGACCCTGGATTTCTTACCACCAAGGCTGGAAATTCTGACTCTAACACAAGTTCCAAAATGGGGCCATTCTTGATTACTGGGGTATTCTACCATGGAGCATGACTGACCTCACTGTTTATATGAATAATGCAAACAGTGTTCCCAACAGAAGGAATCACAAATGTAAAAAAACTATATGAAACTTAACATTAACTGTAACGGAAGTTATTAACAATATCACCTCTGCCCTTGACATAATACACATCCACCTCAACTCATCAGCAGTAGTAATGAACAACCTCATTGTTCTAGATTTTTTGTTGGCTAGCTAGGGTAACATCTGTATCAGTGCTAATACTTTTTGCTATACTGGGATTAATAAAGTAGGCAAGGTAAAACAGGCTATACACTGCCTTAAGAAAAAGTTACTCAAATCTCCAAGGTGATCCTCATGCCCTGGATAATTTTTTCTCACAGACTGAGTTAGGCAATTTGAGTTCATGGTTCCAAAGCATCTAAAAGGGATTATAAATTGCTCCTGTTTTTGTCATAGTGATCATGATGCTGGTCTGTTGCAGGCTATACAGAGTCTTAAATGCTTTTGGACAGCCACTCTATCATCAGATGGTAGCCATGATAATACCACAACAAAAAGGTTGAGATCTTAGAAAGCAATGACTATGTACACAACTGAATAAGCCTTAAATGATGAAGGTCTGACTCTCCAGCCTTCCATGAATTGGTCAGCCTCTCACAGTGAGAGAATGATCCAAAGGTAAGATTGAAAGACTAAATAAAGAAATAGACAATGGCCAGATCACAAAGGACAACAGAGCTCTGATCCACAATCTCTGCACCACTAGCCTGCGAAACTAGACCACAACCTCTGCTGCAAGCTCCAACCAGCTTCCTAAGCTTTTGTCCCCACCTCCAACTCAGAAACAAAAGGAAAAAGTCAAATGTGCCTCCCAAACCAATCACATAAAATGCCCGACTTCTAGATAGGTTACCTCCAGCTTTCCCATGTCAATAATGTCCAGTCAGGGCATACATAGTCTTAGCTTTTTTATCTCCTCGATATGAAGTTTTCCCGTTCCCATTCCTGTTTCTGAGTTTCTGACAAATGCAAATGATGGTATCTGGAACCATAACCTCAATCAAAAGTCTATTCTCTGAATCAATAGTCTATTCTCATTTGGGTGGTCTTCATTTATTTTCACACATATGGGGGGGACCCAAAAAAACCCCAGTATTTATTTTAAAATGGTGCATTTACTCTTACATGTTTAAACTTCAGGTACCTTCAAAGTACTTTCTGTTTGATGCAATTCACCTATCAAGATGCTTTTTTCACTGTTCAAAACTGTTTTTGAATTCATCAATTTTGATGCATTTTAGTGTTTCTGTTTTTTGTTTGTTTGTCTGTTTCACTTCTTCCACATCAGCAAAACATTTCCCTTGGAGGAATTTTTTCATTCGAGGAACCAAAAAAAGTTCTTGAGACAAGATCAGGTGAATAGGCAGGGTGGGGCATAGGGGTGCTGAACAGTGCTATGTGGGCTGTTCTACTACCTATGTTCTACTATCTGGATGGGAATTATAAATCACCTATCACAAATGGGCAAATTAGTTGAAAGAATCACCAAAAAAAAATTCACTGAAGCCAAACACAGTCCCTAGCCACAATGCTAGCAGGTACGCTGATGCTGATGGGTTCCTAGAATGTGGTGGGGGACATCTCTACTGCAAGCAGCCCGTTCTCCAAAAGATAATTCTGGTTTTGGGGGGGTCCCCCCTCATACTTACACACTGTCCACAGGCAATCCAGAACACGAAACTCTAACAAGTTCACCAACAATGTAGAAAAGGTAACATAAGTTAAAATTACTAGTTCTACTATTCAGTATATGTTTAATCTTGGAAAAGATATGTTTAATCTTGGAAAAGATAGGTAACACATTCATGATTGGCAAATTTTTCACTTTCCTAATACTGAGAGTGGGTGAAAATCAAAATCTGAAGCTGGTTGCCACAAACTTCTGTCAGTAAGTACAAGTGAAATGCCTTTTCTAAATTGTCACCTTTTTCACAATACAGTTGAAATTTGCAGACATACCAGTATTCGCCTCAAACACTACTCTAGCATGCTGTCTTTGTATTTTTTTCAGGTTATAAACCAAATATCTATTTTATATATAAAATATTTTTTTTAATTTGTATTGCATCACTACATAACTATCTGTCTCTATCACTAATAAGTTCACTGGATTCACCTTCGACCTCAGAAATCTCATCAGCATATATTTCTTCATTTTTCATAATTAGGGTAAATTATTTTTAATGTTGAAGTATGAAAGCCCTGAAATATCAAAATATAAGTATACAACACTAATCGCAACAAAATAATGACCAATTTGCAATTTTTACCAACTTCGTAAATCAATAACAACATCGCACAGTCAATATCAGAATTCATTTTAAAGCAAAATATAATAACACATGCATATGACTACATTGCAGCATTCAGAAACAGCATCTGTAAAGATGCAAATTTGTATCAGCAGCAACCAGGTACAGAATTTAAAATGACGTAAATTCACGTCAGCGATTGCAAATGAGTTCATATTTCTAAGTATCAGTTTTTTCTTCTAAAAAATAAGGATAATAATATTACCTAAATAGATGTGGCATAATGGTTAAATGTGATAAAATATGGGACATGCTTATACTGTTTTCTGGTACACAGGTAGCAACAAGTGACGACGAAGATGATGATGATGATAATGATGATGGGTTCTTGTGCTTCCTACGTTCCACTATCTGGATGATAATATATCTTGCTGTTTGCTACCTCACATGGCCCACAGTGAAGTTAATAAACTTTATCTATGGTAGACAGTATATACATTTCAGATAGATAGATAGATAGAATGAAAAAAATCTCAATGTCTCCATTATCCAGTTTCATCAATTACCAACTCACGGCAACCTTTTTATCATAGTCCCCCCATTTTCTCTCCAATTCTATCTGAAAAAAATCCCAAACATCATTATTATCTTATTCTTAGTGTTTTATTATATCTTAAAAAAAATACTCTTGCAAATCAAAACTATAATGAAATACTGCCTCACACCAGTCAGGATGGTCATTAAAAAGTCAAAAACAACAAGTGCTGGCAAGGCTGTGGAGAAAAGAGAATGCTTCTATACTGTTGTTCAGAATGTAAGCTAGTTCAGTCTTTGTGGAAGGCAGTGATGTGTTTTCTCAAAGAACTAAGAATTGGGCTACTATACAATACAGCAATCCTACTTCTGGAAACATAAATACATCCAGAGGAACATAAATCACTCTAACAAAAAAGACATCTGCACATATATGTTCATTGAAGCACTATTCACAATAGCAAAACCATGGAACCAACCCAGATGGCCATCAAAAGTAGCATGGATGAAGAAAACGTGGTACATATACACAGTGGAATACCACAGAGCCATAAAGAAGAACAAAATCATGTCCTTTGCAGTAACACAGATGTAGCCAGAGACCATCATTCACAGAAGCAAAGCATTGAACACCACATGTTTCTACTAATAAGTGAGTCATGAAAAGCACAAAAACAGGAACAGTGGGGCACTACTAGTGGGGCAGGAAGGGAGAAGAGGGGATAGTAGGAACACAACCACTCATTGGGTACCATGTCCACTACCAAGGGAACAGAGGTCTCACTAGAAGCCCAAACCTCACTTGAAGACAATTTACTTATATAGCAATCCTCACCCTGACATGTATCCCACAACTCTAAAATAAAATTAAAAAGAATTTTTAAAGACTCATAAAATACAAGGGGGGACCCCTCCACCCAAAAACACAATTATGTTTTGAAGGATGGGCCCCTTGTAGTACAGGCTTCCCTCCCTAGGTCAGTGTTCTAAGAACTCATCAGCATCAGTGTTCCAGTTTGTGTTGTGAGAGGCTGTATTCGGCTTCAGTGATCTTTTTTTTTTTTGGAGATTCTTTCAATGCATTTGCCCACTTCATGAAGGATAATTTACAAGTGCACCTAGCTACGCCGCAGTAAGTATTCAGAAGATTTTGACCAAAAGCCAGGACCTCCATGTCCAATCCCCTCTTATTCATGGGATCTCACTCTGAGTGACTTTTTTGTTTCCATGGAGGAAAAAAATGTCCTCAAAGGAAAACATTTTGCCAATGTGGAAGAGGTGAAACAACAACAACAACAACAAACAAACAAACAAAAATACAGAAGCATTAAGAAGCATCAAAATTGACTAGTTCAAAAACTGTTTTGACCAATAAAAAAATTGTCTCAATAGGTGTATTGCATCAAATGGAGAGTACTTTGAAGGTGACTGAGATTTTAAAATGTAAGGATAAACACATCATTTTTTACAAATAAATTTCAGAATTTTGGGGTCCCTGCTCATATAATCACAATACTATTATACCCCTTAAAAATTCTTAAAAGTGTCCAATACCAATTTATTGTGCTATGAATTTAATATGGTTAGAAGTTCAGCATTGATTTATATACACTTCAATTGTTTCCACACATTTATGGCTCCTTTTTTCATTTTTATTTTTCTTTAAAATGGTGTTCATAAAAATGAATGGTTACTAACTGAATTACTTCTATATTTTTGACAAGGGGAAGAATTTGGAAGAGAATGAAATTGAGCTCTATTAGTACCTATCTTCTCTACCTTTGATGAGTTTTCCTTAAAAATTTTGTTATTTTAATATCCATACAATCTAGAGTAGGCTGTGTAATATGTACTATTTAGTGCAGTAAAAGGAATTACAGTAAAATCATACCAAGGAGACTATGCATGGGGCTTCACTTAATCAATGTCATGAATATTCTTTTAATTCTTTTCAAAATATTTGCAAGTTCCTTCAGAAGTAATTTACTTGAGGGGTGATGAGTTTTTGCTTGTCTGATTCATTTGTAAGGTTCAGTTTATTTACTGAGGATTATCGATGTACGGTTACCAGTAAATTTAGAAAATATCCTGTAGGTTGCATATTTACGAAAAGTCCTTCCCTATCATTTATCATCCTCTAAACACATCCTGACCACTTTTGCTATCATCAGTTTTGAGCAATTGATTTTCAGAAGCAGACATTTGAGGGGAGTGGTTGAAGGGGAGGTTGCTTGAGCATTCCTGTTTTTATGAGTCAATAACTCACCTCAACGAAAAAGACTTAATTTCTCTAAGGTAAGCAGAGTGTCCTTTTAAAAGGAAAAAGAGAAAGTATCTTACATTCATTCTATGTTGTTATGTCATTAGATATTCTTTTTTATTTCCTCTTGACACTCTTGATTTTCCCAAACTATAGTAAATACTACTGCAAACCAAAATTGTTACAAACCTTATTTTTAAAAAAAAAGAAAAACATGGAATCAAAGGGAGTTCAACGAATGAGTTATTGCACATGAATTGTTACATAAAAGTCTTAAACTTTAAAAGTCTTTAACTCTTTATGGAGAACCGCAACAACAATTAAATAAAAACAAAAAACAAAAAAAACCAAATCTGTGGAGGTTTTTTTTTTTTTACCTGAAAAAAATGAAGGATGGTAAAGGGAAAGGAATCTTCTAAGAAAATTGTGACTTAATATTAACATCTTAATAGAAAATATATTAGTCAGATGTAATATTAGCAGAAATGTCTCATTTTCACCTGTCAAAGAATAAAATTGGCTTCTAGATGAGATGTTTTCGTGCCACAAGTCTTAAGAAATATCACTTGAAATCATTAGTGGAAGCATGCCCTAAAACCAGTTAAATCTAATTTTAATTTTCTGTGGTATT
>NW_007255944.1:67678-120178 GCF_000164805.1 Carlito syrichta | reverse complement strand
GAAGGTCGATTTTTAGAACTTTGATGAATCGCCACACTGTTTTTCACAGAGGTTGTACTAGTTTACACTCCCACCAACAGTGTAGAAGTGTTCCCTTTTCCCTACATCCTCTCTAGCATTTGTTGTTTTTTGAGTTATTAATGATGGCCATCCTGACTGGAGTTAGGTTGTCTCTCAGTGTGGTTTTGATCTACATTTCTCTGACGGTTAGTGAGGCTGAGCTCTTTTCTTGTGTCTGATGGCTGCTCATATGTCTTCTTCTAAATGTCTATTCATGTCCTTTGCCTGCTTTTTAATTTTTCTTTTTGAGTTGGAGTCTCACTCTGTCACCCAGGCTGGAGTGCAGTGGTACACTCACCCCAGCGTCAGCCTGCTGGGCTCCAGCAATCCTTCTACCCCAGCCTTCCAAGTAGCCAGAACTACAGGTACGTGCTACCATACCTGGCTAATTTTTGATTTATTGTAGAGACAAGGTCTCGCCACATTGCCCGGGTTGGTCTTGAACCTGCAGACTCAGGCAATCCACTCACCTCGGCCTCCCAAAGTGTTGGAATTACAGGCTGAGCCACCGAGCCCAGCCTATTGCCCACTTCTTGATAGGGCTGTTTTATTTTTTCCTTTCAGTACATTTGAGTTCCTTGTAGATTCTGGATGATATGCAGTGGGTAAATATTTTTTTCCCATTTTGTGGGCTGTCTCCCCATTTTTTTGATGATTTTGATGAAAAGCAGAAGCTTTTCAGTTTGATGAGGTCCCACTTGTCAACCTTCTCTCTTATGGCATTGGGCTTTTGATCAGGAATTGGTTGCCATTCCAATATCCATAAGGGTGTGTCCTGCATTTTCTAAGATTAACGTTTGAAGTTTTATGTTTAGATCTTTGATCCATTTGAAGTTGATTTGTGTGTATGGCGATAGGTGGGGTCATGCACGTGGTCAGTCAGTTTTCCCAGTACCATTTACTGAATAGGTTCTCCTCTCTCCAGTGGTTGTTGTTGGAGGCTTTGTCGAAGATGAGTTGCTTGAGAAATTGAAGTTATACTTTTATTTTGCTTTTTTTTTTTTTTTTTTTTTGCCAAGGACTCTTTTGGCTATTCATGGTTGTTTAATTTTCCATATGAATTTCTGTATTGTTGTTTCCAGGTCTGAGAAGAATGATGTTGGTAATTTAATAGGTACAGCATTGAACCTATAGATTGCCTTGCGTAGGACAAACATCTTAACAATGTTGATTCTTCCAATCCATGAGCATGGAATATTTTTCCATTTGTTTGTGTCATCTTTGATTTCTTTAAGCAGTGTTTTGTAGTCTTCATTATATAGGTCTTTCACTTCTCTGGTTAGGAATATGCCGCACTATTTCATTGTGTGTGTGTGTGTGTGTGTGTGTGTGTATTGTGAATGAGATTGTGTTTTTTATTTGGTTCTCTGCCTGTTTGTTGTTGGTGCATAAGAATGCAACTGTTAGCCGGGCTCGGTGGCTCAGCTTTGTAATCCCGCGCCTTTGGGAGGCTGAGGTGAGTGAATTGCCTGAGCCCGCGGGTTCGAGACCCGCCTGGGCAGCGAGACCTCATCTCTACAATAAAATCAAAAAATCAGCCGGGCGTGGTAGCGCATGCCTGTAATTCCAGCTACTTGGAAGGCTGAGGCGGAGGGATCACTGGAGCCCAGCAGGTTGAGGCTGCGGTGGCCGGGAGCGGCCACTGCACTCCAGTCTGGGTGACAGAGTGAGACTCCAACTCAAAAAAAAAAGAATGCAACTGTCTTTCGCACATTTATTTTGTACCCTGAGACTTTGCCAAAGTCCTTTATCAGTGCCAGTAGGTTTTTGACAGATTCTCTTAGAGTTTCGAGGTATAGAATCATATCAGCAAATAGGGATAGAGTGCTTATTTTAAATTATGCATTCTGTTCAAATGAATGGAACAAATGCATCTATGTCTCTGGATTTACTTGCCATACATACACCAAAAAATCCTCACTTCACATCGATATCTTCAACACATTTCTCTCCCTTAGTCTTCAACCCATATATACTACTATATTCCAAACTTCTCTAAGGGATATCTTATAGAAATTGCAAGCAGAACAGATTCCCCAACCACACCTATTATAATCCTAAAGTTTAGCCTGTGAAATACAGTTTATTTTATATTTCAGGAGAACCCTTGAAACCTACTAAGCCACTATAGATATAAAGTAGAGAGCAGGTCAAGAATGCCATATCTTCTTTGACATACATTTTTATTAAATGCAGTCCAAGATTCCATTAGATTTTGTGGTATTCATATCATTTAATTGACACATAAACTGACTACAAAAGAAAAGTTTCTGTTTTCTTATAAATATATTGCTATAGCTGTTTTCCTAGCCCTAGGGGTATAGAGAAGATTTAGGACATACTATGTTACTCTGCTTAATATGGTCCATCACTCCAGTTTGATGTAATTTGAGATTCAAATGTAGTCATTCTATTAGTTGTTAAATCAAGATACACTTAGCAAGCACTAGGTATGTGACACTTCGTGAAGTACTGAAGATATACGAGGGCCCACAATTAAGTTTGAAAACTCATCCTAGAAAAAGAGCTACAGACTTCATTGTTGAATATCACTATGGTCACCTTCAAAGTACTCCCCTTTGGAAGCTGTGCAGCGATACCAGTGCCTAGTCCACCCATCAAAGCAATTTTGGAACACTTTTTCTGGAATGGCCATCAGAGCTCTCATTTCATTACCCTTGATGTCCTGAATGTCAATCAAAATGTCTTCCTTTCAATATTTCCTTTATCTTTGGGTAAAGAAAAAAATCATTGGGGACGAGATCAGGTGAGTAGGGAGGGTGGTTATTCCAGAAAAAAGAGTTCCAGAATTTTTTTGACAGGTGGACTAGGTGTTGGTGTCAGTGCATAACTTCCCAAGGGCGGGACTTCGAAGGTGACCGCAGTGATATTCAGCAATGAGGTATGTAGTACCTTTCCTAGGATGCTTTGTGAACCTAATTGTCAAACCTCATAGAAGTGGGGCAGATTATTAGCTGTCCCCTCAATCCATTCTTGCTTTTTCCATGTTACTGCAGTTTCATCTGGGTTCCTGGCCATTAGACAGTGCAATGCTATCCAACAGAAATATAATGGGGCCACATATATAATTTTTAATTTGTCATTAGCCACATAAATAAAGTAAAAGAGGTAAAGTAACTTCAGCAACACATCTGGTTTAGCTCAATAGATGCAAAATATTATCCTTTCAAAATGTACTCAGTATAAAAATATTGATGAGATATTGTGCTTTTTTTCCAATCTGTCTTTGAAATCAATGTTTATGTTATACTTAGAGCATATCTCAATTCTGACCAGACACATTGCAAGGGTTCAGTAGCCTTATATCTCCAGTGGCTACTGTATTGGATAGTTAGAGACAGAGAGACTGTGTTTCTCAAAAAAGTGTAGCCATGTCCTTACCAGTGAAATGAGTGGCAGTTACATTTGCAACTTACACTTCACTCATTTAAAAGAAAATTACTATGTATTTTGAAGTCTCTGGTAGAGCAGCTCAAACCTTTACCTAACATACAAAAAGGTGAACAAGCAACCACATTCCAGGCCCTGAGTTTGCCTTTTCTGCCATCTGCAAATTTGGTAGCTGGTAGACTTCTGGATTTCAATACAGGAGATAGTCATATTGTGTGTGTGTGTGTGTGTGTGTGTGTGTGTGTGTGTGTGTGTGTGTGTGTGGTAGAAGGGTATGGGAGATACATAAGAAAACCTGTCTTCAATGTATATTGTACAAAAAGAAGCTTTTTTTGGTTTGGAATACCTGTTACCAATCAATAAATATAGGATATCTGAAAATGCTTTTATTCATTTTTACATAAAACTCAAGAAACTGGTATTCATATTAAAATATGATCATCACTGTGATTGTTATTATCTCTTAGGTTGGGACAGACATTGCTCATTCCTAAATTATCCACTTCATGTTCTGCAGTGGCGGACAGCCTGGGTGAATTAATAGCAATGCGATGTTGCCAAGTTTGTCTCAATCACTGCCTTAGTACTGTGTCACAAACAAAAAATATATATATATATTTTACTTATCTATCTCAAGTGCACAGGAAAAGAGAAAGGAGTCAAAGTCAGTGGCAAATAACAAATCAAGAAATAAAACATATTGTGCTCAAAAAAATGTGTTGATCTAGTCCCGGGAAGTCATTACTGTCTATTGACAGCAGCTTTCTCTCCCAATGCCCATTCTAGTTTCCTGGAGGAAGGGTGCCTTGTGAGTGGAGGGGAGGATGTGTCACCTACCAGATTGTACTCCTCATGTTGGCATGCCTATAAGTCCCATTAAAGGGCTGGTCAGAGCCGGGCTCGGTGGCTCAGCCTGTAATCCCGCACCTTTGGGAGGCTGAGGTAAGTGGATTGCCTGAGCCCGCGGGTTCAAGACCCGCCTGGGCAGCAAGACCTCATCTCTACAATAAATCAAAAAATCAGCCGGGCGTGGTAGCATGCGCCTGTAATTCCGGCTACTCAGAAGGCTGAGGCGGAAGGATCGCTGGAGCCCTGCAGGTCGAGGCTGCGGTGGCCGGGAGCGGCCATCGCACTCCAGTCTGGGCGACAGAGTGACACTCAACTCAAAAAAAAAAGGGCTGGTCAGAATTAAAATGTGCTCTAAGTGTAACATACACATTGATATCAAACACAGCTTGAAATAAAATATGATATCTCATCATGTTTTTATGCTGATTTCTTTTTTTGTTATTATTAATCAATATTTTTTATTTTGGTATTTGAGGTACAGTTATGGGTTAGGTATACAAATATGTTTCATTCAGGCACCCTTGTTGATAAGGGGTGTCTCCCCATCCCCAGACAGATATTTACTACCGTTAATCCCACTTCCCTTCCCCTCCCCCCATAGTTTCCCACCACTGTCAGTCATTTTCTAATAGTATTACGATAGATGTTCAAGGTCCACTATATGAGTGAGAACATGTGATACTCAGATCTTTGTTTCTGTGAGAGGTCACTCAGTATTATACACTCTAGTTCCATCCAGTTTGCTGCAAAATTCATGATTTTGTTCTTTTTTATGGCTGCGTAGTATTCCATCATGTATATGTACCACATTTTTAAAATCCAGTCCTCTTTTGATGGACAGCATGGTTGAGTCCAGGTTCTTGCTATTGTGAATAATGCTGCGATAAACATGCGTGGGCAGGTTTCTTTTTTATAGAGTGATTTGAGTTCTTCAGGGTACATTCCCAGTAGGGGAATTGCCGAGTCATACGGGGGGTTGATATTTAGAGCTTTTAGGAATCGCCACACTGTTTTCCACAGAAGGTGCACTAGCTTGCACTCCCACCAACAGTGTATAAGTGTTCCCTTTTCACCACACCCTCTCCAGCAACTGGAGACTTTTTTAGTTTTCAAAGCATGTGACTATCTTTCTCAACAAAACTTAGAAACACGAGATGGAATAATACTCAGCTATAAAGAAGGAGAAACTCACAAAATTCACAGCAACTTGAATGGATTTAGAGTCTCTTATACTCAGTGATCTATCACAGAAACAAGGAACTGAGTGCATGCTCTCACTCATAAGTGGACCCTGAACATTTATCGTAATACTACATGAAAGGGATTGGTAGTAGCAGGTCATTTCCAGGGGAGGAAGGAAAGGGGGGCAAACAGCATGGGTACCTGATCCCGAACCAGGTCAAATAAGGACCAATGAAAGGCCCAAACTTCACCTATACAATAACCACTTATGTAGCTAACCCTGAATTGTACCCCACATCTTTTTTAAACAATGAATAAAAGAAACATGTATTTTGGTACTTTCATTTTATATAAAATACTCTTCTATTAGTTTCTTTTCTCAAGCATTTTGTGGCAATTCCCTGGCTAATAGCAATATCCAAGAATTAAAAGCCCTAGCATATGTTGGATAACTGTATCACATCATAAATCATATTTACTGCCATTTGTTAACATGCTGTTTTAATTTCAGAAAATTCAATGACAGTTCATGAATGTTGCAGAATCTCAAAAAAAAGACATGATTTTTTGTTGAAGACTAAAGGGATGTTGTCAATTTTAATGTGTCCTGGGAGGTCACATGATATCCTCAAATTTAATGGTAAAGCTAATTCAGTTAACTCTGCAGAAACATAAGGAGTCTTGCACAGTCTCATGGCTAGCCAAGGGCGATTAGGAATCAGGACTCTTAGGAGTTTAAATTCAACACCTGAGGCATGCTTTGAAAACTTTTCTGTACCAAATGCAGCTGGTGGAAGGAGCTGCTCAAGGGGTAGGAAAGGAGTGATACAAAGGCACTTGATAAGAGGCGCTTGTCACCACAGTCAAAACACTGAGACAACTATATGCAAAAACTAATAATCTCCGAATAATCATTCTTGACACGAAGTCCTCAATCTCACACTAAGGGACAAAGCTACTTCATGTCCAGATATGGGTAATTTCCCATAGGACACTGGTTGCCTTAGACTTTCCAGGCTGCTACAACAAAATGCCTTAGATGAGATGGCTTAAACAACAGACATGTATTTCTCACAGTTCTGGTGGAGGGAAAGTCCAAGATCAGAGTGCCAACATGGTCAAGTTCTCGTGATGGCTCTCTCCCTGGCTTGCAGGGGCTACCTTTTTCATTTTTCTTCTTTATTTTATTTTACTTATTTATTTATTTACAAACCCTTGTGTCGAGTACTGACTTTTAATAGATTGCAGCAAGGGAACTGCTCTGCTATGTACAAAACCCCGACCCAGAAGCAGGTGGTCTATCAATGGTTTGGCACTGGGTTCCCCACGAACGTTCCGTGTGTGATAGATGAGGGGGTGGCCAAGAGGCTACCTTGTTGCTGTATCACATGACAAAAAGAGGAAGCTCTAGTAATCTTTGTATGAAGAGAAATCATACGAAGGCACTAATCTCACCATGGAGCTCCACCTTCATGACTTCAGCAAAACCTAATTACCTCCCAAAGGCCCTGATTCCTAATCCTATCACATTGAGGATTGTCACATTTGACATATAAATTTGAGGGAACGGAGAAAGGACAAGCATTCAGTCCATATAGCACTGGTCATCAAACTTTAGCATGCCTAAGAACCACCTAGGGAGATTTAGAAAAAAGCAGATCACTGTCCCTAAAACACTTGAGATTCTAATTCATTCCATCTGGGAGATCACCAGAAAACACTTCCAAAAGGAATCCAGGAAAGTTTGATGTAAGCGTCCAATGTCCACATTGTGAGAAACCCTACCCCAAGTTAGCTTTGAGCAGAAAAGACTGCTCACACGTCGCTGTGCTATACCCTGTAGGTGGAAGAGTGAGATGTATTCAGTACTCAGACTACCCTATGGATGGTAAAAGCTCAGAGGCACTTCTACATAAACATCAGCCAAATGGTGCTTGATTTGAGTAATGCATATATACTCTTGCCAATTTCTACCCTGCCCCCATTTTCATGGCCTTCGGAAAACTATCTTTAATAGTGAGGAAGTAAAAAAGAGACCTGGATAGCATCCTCATATCCAATCTAGATGAATTTTTAAGACGGATTTTGGGAGGGAGAGTAGATGAAAACTGACTGTCCATTGGGGGAATTCAGTTGTACATAGTCCACTGGGGTCAGTCTGGCCAATAAGAACTCACCCTGAAAAAGTAGATATCTTCTCTTCAATGTGATGCCAAAGGAACAACAATAATAACAACCCTATGAAGATTACATTTAAGTACATATAATATTTTTCAATGTATCAGTTCATTTTATCTTCTGTGCTAAACATGAAGGAAGATCTATGGTTGTAAATGGTTCAAACTACAAAACAATAATAATGTTCAGAAAAAAATCACAAGGAGAACTGATAATTCAATTTTCCTAAAGATAATGCAGTGTAGTCAGATTTAAAACCCTGAATGGATAAGGTTTTAATAGAATTAACTTCTGGTGCTTAATTTTTAAAATACTGAAATCACAAGCTTTAACAGCTTCCAAGTATTTTGCAATACACGTAGATTAACAATTTTTAAAACCATTATTGTTCATAAGCTTAAAAAGAAAGCACCAAAAGAAATAATAATGGGGGAAGAGCAGGAGGGGGGCTGAGAAAAAAAACCAATAATACTGAGAAAAATTAAAATTACTTTTAGCATGTGGTATATTTCCCAACAAAAGTTCAAGTAGTCCTTTAAGTAAAAATACATAAAACTCTTGCTGTTTCAAGTAAAAAAAAAAAAAAGAATGCCTTCATAGTGCTGTTTTGTATTAAATTATTCCTATACTGGATTTACTCAAGCTGTGTTTTAGTGAAAGAATAAGCAAGTAAAAAATAAAGTATAATTCCTACAGGCCACTTTAAAGATAAGGACCTTCTTGACACCCACTGAAGTTGCCCACATCAACGATTCTGATGAAATGTGCCTGGGTAAATATGGGACTCGGGAAATATAATAAAATCTGTCAGCCGGGTTCCAAGTGCCTAGGCATTTTCCCACTATCACTAGTATATTGCAGAGCAGTTTGATAAACATTAAAAAAAAGTTTGTAGTGATAAATGATCAACTACTGTTGAAATTAAATTGAATACTTATATCTTTAAAATCCATTTAATTTCTCTGAAAACATGAAGTTTTTGTAAGGGTAAGGTTTATTATGGAGTTTGGTCTCAGGCGATTTATAAGCGCTGGCCTTTGAATGCCATTGGGCACACAAATGGATTCTCTCAGGAAAACAAAAATTGTGTGGATAATCCCATCTCTCTGTCCTTACTGTCTCTCTCTAAAACTTTAGAAAATTAATTCAAAGCACAGAAGTATAGGTTGTTTTTAAGCAAACAACTTCAGAGGGAATACATTTCTCTGCTTTAAAACACAGACACAAACTCATCTCTAAAAGGCTCAGGCCATCTTCAAGGACAGAATACTTGTTCAACAACTAGGTATAGCCTGTTAAGATTGATGAATGAGAGTGGAGGTGAGAGAAGAAGCTAACAATCTGTCAAGGGCATCATCCCTTATCGTTAAAAAAAATTCCTTCTTTGATCATCTCATTACATTTTGATAAAAAGCATCATGCAACCACTTGTTTCACAAAATGAAGATATTACGTCAAAAGTCTAAGCTAAATTCCACATTACTAAAGCTCATAGAGAATGAAATGCAAGTTTCCCTAGAAACTTATATTAATTTCCTAGTCAGAATTAAGTCCTCATAAAAGACTTTTTTTTTTTTTTAATCCTCTCAAGAGTCACCAGTTGTGGCAGACAACAGACCAAACACCTCTATATTTATTATACAGAAGAAATATGGTATATTTAAACATTTGGTAAATAAAGACAAGAAAACAAGAATTCTATGGGAGCAGCACCAGAAGAATGATTGATGCATGATGGTGGTAGCCACTAAACTCGGAAGCAGAACACCTGGCTCAAGCTGCATCCTGCCATTCCCCGACCTCCTGTGTCACTTACGTGAAATTCAGATTCCAGAACGTGGTCCACAACACACGGCATGCGCTGCCCTCTCTCTCCTTCCAGTCTCTTCACCCATTATCTCCGCCTCAATCCCAGTGGCCTCCCTTCATAGCAAGCTTCAATCTACTTGGCACATACTCTCTGGTCCCTCCTCTGCCTCATACTCACCTACCTGTCTGCTGCTCATCTTTCGGGTCTCAGATCACACGTCACTATTTGATTTGAGTCCTTGCCCAACCCACGATCTTCAGTGGGTGTCCCATTTTCTTTTACAGCATGCTCTCCTTTTCCTTTGACACATTTGTGGATACACGTGGTCTCATATGTTTGCGTATCTATTTATTTAATTTATCTTTCCCACCTCAAACCATAAGATTTATAAAGACTTATATGTGGTAACTAGCACATAGCAAAAACTAAATAAGTGACGTTAAAGAAATAAAATCTCGTTTCTGACACTTAACAATTATGTTATCTTAAGCATCACCCCACTTATCTGAGCTTCATTTTCTTGTTTCTAAATATGGGCAATTCTTATAATGCTATAATTCTATATATTTTAGCATAATAGCCTAATATTTACAAGAACATTTTAAACATTGGAATGTACCACTTGAATGTAAGATAGTATCATTTTTGTTAAATCAAGATTACAAACCAAAAAGCTGTTTAATGGACTATTATAGTCTTCATCTTCATTTAGTCAGTTAGACATATCCAGAAAGGTCTCACATTTAGTACTAATAAAGCTTGCTATTTAAGGAATATTATAGACTGTGAACAACAAACAATGATTTCTTATAATATACAGCTAAATTTGATGCCGTATCAGGTTTATCAAATTCTTGATTAAGACTATTCCCTTTAATACAGTTTATGCTATGATGTCAAAAAAATCGACTGACTTTTCTATTTATATGGATTATTTCTGCAATTTAGAAAACAACATAGGGTATATTCCACTTTATTATTCAAATATGATTTGACAACTATTTGGATAAACATGAAACCTGTAAACATACTTTATAAGTCAAGATTATATAAATGGCCAATCATGAGTGGACTTAACTGTCTGAGTTATTCCTACGAGAGCAGAAATCCAATTATGTTGATATGCACAATTCTCACTTCATCCCCTCTTCCAATGGCAGGGTGAGAGCATCTATGTCTAGAGCACTTTTTATCATCGTGCAGGGGGTCAACAAGTGAACAGATGGAACATGACCATGGTCTCATCTTTTCTCACCTTAACCCACTGGCCTAACGGGCCCAGACAGCTGAAGATTTGTGATGCTAAAAGAATTTACTTCTGCCTAGATATTTTAGGGATTTGACTCCTGTCAGGTATTGCAACAAAGTCAAGTGATTTCAATTTACCAGGCAAGGACAAGAAATGGTTTCAGGAAAAACCAAGGTGATGAACTATTGAGCATTCAGTTCATTAGCTGTCATCCATCTTGACATCTTCATCTTTCAAGCAGTACTGCAGAAAATCAAAGACTTGTAGTGCTTCCCTTTAAAAATCTGAGAAGGAAAACATATCTTCTTAAAGTTAAAGAGACCATGAAGGCTATTTCAAATGGATTATGAAAGATAACCACTGCCTCAAAAGTGAAAATCTTGATAGATTCTCAATTGTAAATACTTCCTGTGCCCTTAAACATACTAATCTTAAAAATAATAGCATAAAAAATATGTAGAGTGAACTGCTAGAGTATTTTTAGCTTATTCTAATTTGATGCATTCTGCATTTTAATATGCAGTAATAGTGATATGACAAATAACTGACCTTTTAGAAATAGCGTCTTAGAAAAAAGAAGACCCAAGGGGGGAAACAAAAGTGTTTTCCTAAAAAATCAGCCAATAAAACATGGGTAGTAAGACTCCAGTGACAAAGCCAAGTGTTGGTAATATTACCTTCCTTCTTTTGTTTCTCTACTCTGCTTGTTCAGCATTGAGGTACTGAAACTCCAGGTTTTTTGCACTTATGTGCAGAGTTTCCTAGAATTACAGAGTAATGTAGGCAACCAAAGACATTAAAGGAGTGGTTATAACCTTCCCCAGCTACCAGGCCTTACCAAGGAGAAACAAATTTTCATTTCAGGTTCTCCAAGACCCCTAGAGGTAAAGGTGAGATAAACATCATGTTCTACTTTCTATCTTCCACATACTATTTTATCAATGCTGAGAGGCATTTTAATGTGGCACTTGAATTCTCCCTTTTTGAAATATTCACTGAATATTCCTCCAGAACTGTAAATACTAACAAACAAAATAAAGCAAAACAAAGTTTCTTTCCCATGTCTTTCCCTTCTGAATTTGCCACTTAAATCATCTAAGTCAGGCTATGAGAGAAAAGGTTTACTCAAAGCTGGTATCTTATAAGGGACTGGACCACAGAGCCTAAAACAGTACTATGGGCCCTCAGAAGCCTCTGTAGTCTTAAATTACCAGAGGACAACTGAGGTACTATCCAGGTAAATGCTTTGCCCATTAAGGAAAGCCCTAGGTCTGGGCAGTCTTCTTGTGAAGGACAGCATACAGTGTTCAAGTAAATTCTTGCACCTAAAAATTATTTCCAAGGCCTTTGGTCTGATATTTCACAATATATTATTAAAACACTTGTTATCCTCATACTACTTACTACCACCATACATTGCACGATTCTTGACCAGGAACTACACCAGGCACTTTATGTAACACCTGCAGCAACCAGTATGAGGTAGGCATATTTTCAGTTGACAGGTGAGAAAACAGAGGCAGATAAGATGTTCCAAGTTTTTGTCAGAAATGTAGAACCTCAGGCCCAACCCCCAGACGACTGAGTGAGAATCTGCATTTTAATAAGATAGTCAAGAGACTGATATGCACATGAAGATTGGAAAACACTTTTCTAGGTACATTTGAATCACTCGGATTCAAACTTGGGTGTCTTTAGCTCAAAGATTCCGATAATAAAATAGCCAGCTCTTCTCGATGATGCAATGACATTTAAAGAATGAACAACATTGAGTCCACCTACACTTAGTCACAAGTTTTTCATTAGCTGACAAAATCTGATACTGAGAACTATAAATTTTAGAAGAGAAAACGATGAGCTGGGAATCACAGAGGAAGCAGATCCTGTGAGGGAACGGGAAAGAACCACTGGGAAAGGAAGTTGGGCTAAAAACATGCTTTGTCCATTTCAGTTTGGCTAAGAATTAGGGGTTGACTCTGTTACCAGAATTGTCCCAGCTCGCCTGAAGTAGTCCTTGACACCTGAGAGCCTCACTGGGTAGCTTAACAATGATTAATTAAATTATGAATGAGATCACTTTCTCATGAACCAAGCATTCTGTATCCTATTAATAAGGACCCAGAGACATTCCTTTGCTTAATGCACACATTTATTCTTCAGGATATTTTTTAAATTATTACTTTATTTCAATAACTTTATGGGTTACAAATGATTTTTGGTTACAGGGATGCACTGTATAGTGGCGAAGAAGTCTGAGCTTTAAATGTACCCTCCACCTGTGCATTATACTCAGAAGGTTTAGGTCCTTACAACAGACAATCAGCTCAATATTGAGCTTTCTAGAGATACCAACTACGTCACTAAGTCTGACAAATGGAAACATCTGCATGGGTGAGATTTTTTTTTTTGAAATGCAATTTTAGTTGGTTTTTCTACCATATACAATAAATCAAACTGTATTAATCCATCAAGTGTCCATCTGGGATCTGCTTTGATGGTATATTCAAGCCTGATAAGTAATTAAAATGTTATTTTTATGCAAATTAGCATCTGATCTTGAAAACAGTCTTCCTTAACCTTAAATTGTTTAAACATTTTCTCTACAGTCTTGTATACACTATCAAAATTTCCAAGTAAATCTTTTTGTTCCCATAGTAGAAAGTCAAACTTCAGGTCACTCATAAATCAAGTTATCATAATTAATTATGTTTAACTCTATTGCCTTTATATTAAGACCTAGTTAAATACTACTTTTTTTCTTTTTGTACTAGAGTACTTTAGAAATTGACTTTCATAATATCTACTCTAAAAATGTTTTTAATACTTTTAATGACACCATCTTTTTGTTTTTTCTTAAAGAATAATTGAAGTTGCTTTTAAGTATATATTTTCTTATCCATTGTATTTTTTTTATCATAACCTTGTGGCTTATGTTGTGTCAATACCTATGTCTTTAGAATTTTTTTACTTAAAAATGAAGTTTTGGCTCTGTGCTTTTCATTGTGAAAACTTTCAGGTTCCACATTAGAGCATGGTTTGCTAATAAATATATTTACACTGAGAATAAAATGAGCTTTATGCAAGTGTAAAATGAAACTTATGCAAGTTTCAAATATAAGTGAAAAGGAATACAGACAACTCACTTTTGAAAGGAAGATGATAATTTCCCATCAAACTTTCACTTTAGTAGTGGAAAGCATACACTAATTTTATGCCACAGATGAGGTTACAGCTTCTGTTTTTGTGATCAATATTTGTTAGATTACTTGAGCTCCTATCAGAGAAAGACTTGAAATATGTAACAAAGAAAATATATTTCATTTTGTGTAAGTAGATGTGTACAAGAAGATTAAAGGCTCTGGCAGTGCCTAAAATAAATGAAGTCCTTTAATGTACTAGAATAATGCATGCATTGGTATGGTGACAGCTTTAAAATTCTCATAAAATGGGCCTTAACTTGTACACATGATTCATTTTGGGGCCCAGAAAGCCACTGGGTGATATTCCAGTCATCCCCTGCTATATAACAAACTACTGCCAAAATTTTATGTCTTATAACAATGACCATTTTACCATCTACTATAAATGTGTGGATCAAGAATTCAGGAAGGACCTGTCTGAGCAATTCACTGCCCCATATGGCACAGACAGAAATCACATGGTGCTATTTAGCTGGTGGTTGGCCAGCTGTACTTATGTTTCTGGAATCTTGGTGGGAAGGGCTCACAGAATGGGCGCAGCTGACTGCAACACCTACATTGGCCTCTCCAATAAGGTGGTCTCAGGTAGTTGGGTATCTTATGTGGCAGCTTAGTGTTCCCAGAGAAAATGTTCTAAGAGACCTGAACAGAAGGTGTAAGGCTTCTTCTGACTTAGCCTTGTAAGTCCCAGAATGTCACTTCCACTGCATTTATTGACTCAGTGTAATATAGATCTCAGGACAGAAAAAGGACATTAGGTAAAACCAAAGAAATATGAAGTGTGGCCTTTAGTTTACAAACAAATATTGCTTGAAGAATAAAGCTCACATACCTACATTGGCAGATATGATCAACAAATTGTTTAACCACCTGACACTTTTTTCTCCAAAAAAAGAACACAATAATTTGAAGAAAAACTTTAAGAGTAGTTTATCTGCCTATATTGAAAAGGAATTGGGAAGAGAATACTCACTAAAGGGACAAGAGGTTCTCAACAGCAAGACAACACTACAAAGGTACAACTGGCTGAAGAATCAGGAGGAAAAGCAGGTCAGCCTTGTGCAGAAGGATACCAGAAGGAGATGTTTAAGAGTCCATAGGATATCAAAAACCAGATGACTCTTTACAGTTAATCTGATCCTGAAAGAAGGTGATTTCTAAATCACAAACTGCAGACCAGGAGAGGCATCTCCACCCAAAACAATGCAAGAAGAAGAAAAAGACTTGGTAAATAACATGTCACCTCAAAAAGGAGAGAGGGGAGGAGGGAGAAGCACCACATATTTGTGGTAGGCAGAATAATGACCCATACAAAGATGTTGTACTATTGCAACTCCAAATCTGAGAGGACATGTGCATGACGTCTACATATTCCAAAGAAGTCACCCAGAGGTCCAGAAGGGAAATACACTGGTTTATTAGTACTTATAGGAGGAACTAATGGCAGCCTACCAGTGATCAAAGAATTTGCCAATGAGAAAGAATCGGTGCCTCAGGGCAGTGAAGCAAACAGTTTAATAGGCAAGTAAGTCAGTTACTCAAATTCCTATCCCGTGTTTACAATTACATTGATTCCATGTGATGACCACATTGCTTTCAGCTTTGCTTGGTCACCTGTACCCTATGATTCATTATTGGGACTGTGCCTATCCTTCAGAGTCCAGCTTTGGTCAGAGGCTGCTTCCTGGAGGAGGGCAGGAAGAAACCAGATACAGGGGAAAAGAGACACTGTCTGGACAACTACCTCGCAGATATACATGTCCTACTCCCTGCAACTTGTGAATGTTTAGGTTACATGGGAGAATGAAGGTTGCAGAAGATATTAACATTGCTAATTATCTTAATTTAAAATGAGAAGATTATCCTGGATTATCTGAGTAGACCCAGTTAAGATTATAAGGGTCCTTAAATGGGAAAGAGGGAGGCAAAAGAGCCAGACTGCAGAGATGGATAACGAGAAAGACTCAACTGGTTATTTTTGGGGATAGAAGGTTCCCTGAGTCAATGAATGCAAGCAGCTTTTAGAAGCCGGAAAAGGCAAGAAAACCGATTCAGAGCATTCAGAAAGGAATACAGCCCTGCTGACGCCTTGATTTTAGTTCAGGGAGACTCATTTCAAAGCTTCTAAGCTCCAGAACTGTAAGACAATACATTTGTGTTATTTTAAGGCAGTACACTTGTGGTCATCTGTTACAGCAGCAATAGGAAACTCATACAATTGTGAAAAATGTATGGGAGGAATTGGAAGGAAAAAATCATTTACATTGCAAGCAGTTGTTCAAAGATGATAAAAATGATATTGTGACTTATAAAGGAAGATAACTTTCCTGAAAGGTAACTATCCTTAGCACATAATGCTTGGCATAACCCTGTCAGATTCATAACAAATGTGCCCCATTGTAGTGTTTGGAATGCCAGTCTCCTGTTTTATTCAATGTCAATTTTGGCAGATCTGGACTTCAGTAACTAGCACAGTGCCTGGTACATGGTGGAAGTTCAATAAAAAATAAATCCATTATATAAACGAAACGAAACTATAAAATAACAAAACTCATTATCACATATGGCTTGTGAGATTAGACACATTAGCAAAGGAAGGAAGAGAGAACGGAGCTAAATTTATGTGGAATAAAAAAAGAAATCAAATTGAGATCCAAGTAAAATGCTAATACATTTCTAGTGAGGCATTTTTAACCATTGACGAAGCTTATGAGTTGCAGTTGGGTCTTCATAAAATCTTGCAAAAAATGCATGGCAGAGCTACAGCTGAACACCCACCAGCTGAAGCTGGGCTATGATTTTTCTGGCAAACACATAACCCAGAGTAAATATTGTCTTGCACGAAGAAGTGAGGAGGTGGATTAGGCATTGTAATTACCATTTTCTGGGTATTTGGCATTCTTTTTAAAGATTTAATCATTTAGATGAGACTTAGTATCACTAAAAAAGGAGTCAATATTTCTGTGAGCCGGGGAGGAACAGTGCTGATGTTTGCCTTCTGCTCAGCTGTTCCGTGTGCCTACAGAAAGACAACTTCACCTGCTACTTATTTATTCAAGACAGCACAGATAAAGAATCATGAACAGTAACTTCCTTCAGTTCTTTTTTTTTTCCCTTCGGAACATGCTGTGTTCTCATATATTATTGATCACAAAGTGATATTTAAATAGGGTGGCAACTTATAAAAATGCACAGTAATCTTGTTATATTATCTTAATTAATTTTATAACCAGCACCCACCCACTGTCCTCTATACTTCATCTGAAGTATTTGCACGCAGATTAACAATAGCTAAGGCAAACTCTGATAGCAGCTTTCAGATAAGGACTTCTGTTAATCTTCTCCTTGTCGATTGGCATCTACTGACATAAATTGCTTTAATTTGAGTTCCTGGCATTAAGCATTTATAGAACAACACTTTGAGACACTGATTAGTGTACCATTCCTTTGAGGCAGTGTCCCTAAATTTTGGTGTACAAAAGCTCACCTGGAATGTGTTACAATTCATATTCCTCAACCCTTTCAGACAGATTCCAATTCCTTAGGTATAATGTAAGAATCAACATTTGTAAACAAGCATTCTGGGAATCTCTGATTCATAGGGTCAGGGGTATGTAACCAAACCTGTTTAGCAATCACTGGCAAATCTGGATATTTTTGCTCAAGCACTTTTCTTCTTTATATGTCTGAGACCTTATGCCTATGATAGCCTTTAATCGTCATAATAATCTTGTGAGGTAGGTATTATCCCCATTGTAACAAAGAAGCAAAGGGTTAAGTCACTCACTGTCTTAGTCTGCTCAGGCTGCTGTAATAAAATACCATGAACAGAAACGTATTTTCTCACAGTTCCGGAGGCTAGCCATCTCAGATCAAAGAGTGAGCATCATAGGCTTCTGCTGAGGGCTCTTTTTCTGGCCTGCAGATGGCTGCCTTCTGGTTGTATGCTCACCTGGCATTTCCCCAGTGAGGGCATGGAGAAAGAGAGGGACATCCCTTTCTCTTCTTATAAAGACACCAAACCCATCAGATTAGGACCTCACCTTTATAACTTCATTTCTCTTAATCACCTCCCAAAAATCCTCTTTCCAAATTCAGTCATCTAGGAGTTAGGGCTTCAACATATGAATTTTAGGGGAAACACAACCCAGTCGATAGCACTTGCCTATTACAAATCATAAGCGAGATTCAGAGTTAGCACCCTAATTGACCTGACTGCGGAATCCATACCATTTCCACCCCACCCTTCCCCTCTTCCCTTCCTTTCTGGACCATTGGCAAGGAATTGTGATAGGCCACCCAGAGCCAGAGGCATGGAGGCTGGCTGGATGACTATCCAGCCCTCCATTAATTGAGATTGACTTTAATGTAATCAGGTTACCTCATTAAACTTTGCGGACTGCATTATATTTGTTAAATACGACTATTTTATTCCTGCAACTTTATTACTAGTGAAGTGTGCACTCATGGAGAATAGTGGTTCAAGAAATCTCTTCTAGACAGGGATTTTCAGCTGTTTAAGAAATGGTATTGGAAGAGGCTGAGGTTGCATTTGCCTCTGTGAGAAGCTGTCATCTATCTTCCCTTCCAGCACCAGGAAGATCCTTAGTTTAACCTGGACAGATTTTCTCTTATCCTTTTTTTTAATGTCTCATTTTATATTCTTGATATTGATAATGTTTTCTTTTTATTAATTACTCTTGCTAGTGTTTTGCAGTTTTTAGTTTTTTTTAACCTTTTCATAGATAACTTTCCATGTTAGATTTGTTTAATTTGAATTAACCTTTAGCAACTTTTGATTAAGACAAGATTATATATTCCAACATGGATGACCAGGACCAATGTTTTGCAGTTTTTAATAATCTTTTCAAAGCTTCAGTTTTGACAACATGGTCTATTTTCTATTTCATTGGTATTTATTTGTTGTTTGTTTAAGATTCAGGAGGGTACACATGCACATTTGTTAGGACATACTGTGCAGTGGTGGGGATTGGGTCTCAGGTGGCTCATTCCCCAGACAGTAAACACTTTTACCCCATAGCTTGTTTCTGAATTCTAGACCTCCACCTTCCCTTTTTATAGGTGTCTCCAGGGTATACTACTTCCATCCTTGTAACCGTTTCACTCCTCCATATGAATAAGAACACGCAGTGTTTGGTTTTCTGTTTTTGAGTCAGTTTACTTAGAATGATGATCTCCAGGTCCATCCATGTCACTGCAAAGGACATGATTTCATTCTTTTTATGGCTGTGTAATATTCCATGGTGTATATACACCACATTTTCATTATCCACTGACTTAACGGCATTTCTCCAATTCACAATCAGCATGGAAATGAATCATTCATTAATAAACTTTCTTTACATACCAAAGTCTGATGTGAAAACAAATAAACCTTGAAGAAAAATTTAAAAAATAAATTTTCACAATCTCATACTGACACCTAGGCAAGGTCAAGTAGAAAAGCATATATTTAAAGAATCATTTCTTATGAATTCATAAATATTTTTATCTTTGTTGAGAACTTATATACTCAAAGGTGATAAACATACATCACAAAAATTGCATTATTTCCATAAGATAATGGAGAGAAAATAATTCCATTAAAAGAAGGAACCACGCTGGGCACGATAATTCATGCCTATAATTCTAGCACTTTGGAAGTCCAAGTCAGTAGATTTCTCGAACCCAGGAATTCAAGACCAGCCTGGACGACATAGTAAAAACTTGTCTCTATTTTAAAAAATCAAAAATTTAGCAGGACTTGGTAGCACCCACCCGTAGTCCCAGCTACTTGGATACTGAGGTGGAAGGATCGCCTGAGCCTAGGAGGTTGAGGCTGGCATTAGCCATGATCATCATGATCATGCCACTGCATGACAGAGTAAGACCTTGACTCAAAAATAAACAATCAAAAAAATCAGAAGGAACCCAAATCTTTTTTGTAAGGATGAGTTATTGTCCCTGTATTTGAAAGTCTAGCTATCATGTAGGCATGCATGAGAGAGAAGGTTATGCTGAGGTTGAGTCCCTTAGAGTAGTAATACAGGAAAGAAAATGACTGTGGAGGAGGGTAGGTTATCATCACTGATTCTACTCTTCCTCCTATGGGAAAAAAATGGAAATAATAGTTATTAATTTATCTCCTTTTATGTGCCCAACACTATAGAATATACATAATATATAAATATATGGTATATAAACACATGTGGTCTATTTTATTTTGCTAAATCTTTCACAAAAATCCTGGCTATTGTTTCGATAATTGGGGCTAAAGAAGACCAGTTAAGTTGCCCAAGTCATATAGATACTAAATATGGAAGCAGGAATTACAGCAAATTCTGGAGAAGCAGAGTATGATGTTTTAGGTTTAGAATTTGTCAAAGAAAATTTGGAAATCTCCTGTCAAAACTCAAAATTAAGTTCCTTCCCTCACAATTCAACTATACAAGAGGCAAAATAATTTACCGGTAAAATCAAATCTAGGAAAGAATGATCACCTTCCACCCAGTGCAAATTCTCACTTAAGGTGATAAAATCATTTCTCCTACAAAATAATCACCTAGTGTGAATTTAAGTGTAATGGCATCCATCTTATCTTGAAATAGTGGTGTTAAGCAACAGTACAGGAAGGAAATTTTGGTTACTGAAAAATATAGCCCAATGGCCTACATTATACCAAGGAAATAACAAAGATTTCCTGTAATGAGTTTTCTGGTGAGCATAGACCTCTGTACCCCTAGAATTGACTAGTAGTGGCATATTTTTACATAGTTGACATTCAAAAATTCAATAAGAGATACTGCTTTATGGACAGTAACATCATGACATTTAACTTCCCAATTATTTATTAATGAAAATATTAAAAGCACAAATGTGCCATACAAAGAAAAAGAAAAAACAAAGAGAGAAAGAAAGATGAAATAAGAGACTAAAACCAGAAAGGGCCAAAGCAATTTAGTTCTAAAATGGAAGGAGAGCTTCACAGGTAGTCAAGTCCACTCTCTCGTGTTACTTAACATGGTAGGGCTAGGGCCAGAACACACGTCAAAAGTACAATTCCTACTCTGGTGTTTTTCTTACTGCAATACTCTTACAAAAAGTGAGAAACCATAATTTCTACTTATTAAATATAATACTAAGAAATAAAGGCAAATTATCTCTACACAATTAGCATACAGCATTGTTTGTTTGTTTTTGAGTCGGGTCTCACTTTGTCACCCAGGCTGGAATGCAGTGGCATGATCACAACGATCACAGCTCACAGCAGCCTTGGCCTCCTGGGCTCAGGTGATCCTTCCACCTCAGCATCCTGAGTAGCTAGGACTACAGTTACATGCCACCATGCCCATCTAATTTTTTATATCTTTTTGTAGATACAAGGTTTCCCTATGTTGCCCAGGCTGGACTTGAACTCCTGGGCTGAAGCAATGCACCTGCCTATGCTTCCCAAAGTGCTGGGATTATAGGTGTGATCCACCATGCCAAGTTAACATACAACATTCTTTCTTTGTAAAAATAGTTTTCTTTAGGATGGTAGGTTGGTTAAGGTAAATACATATAAAAATGATAGTGTCTTTCATACTTGGCATTCACAGAATCTCTTCTTTCTTTGTCAATATATCTCAAATCTCATTTTCTATACAACACAAGAAAGGGGCTAAAATGGTAAAAGGCAATTGCTAATCCATTAGTTCTTTAGTGAACACTAGCTTTCTCTGGTTTTTGTAGGTATGTGCCAAAGAGCTATTCCTATCACCTTAAGTCCATAATGAACCTCTTAGGATTAAGGTAGTTGATAAACAAAGGATAAACGTGGCAAGTGACAAGTATTCCAGATAGCTAATACTGTGTATCAAAAACACTCTGAATTTAATGGTTAAAGGCATCAGCAAAATGCATTTTGCTTATGAGCCTAAAATTTGGGTAGGGCTTGATGGGGATAGCTCATCCCTGTTCCATGTGGCATCTGCTAGGGACCTTTGAGGTGTGGAGGCTTGAGATGTGGAGGCTTTGAGGTGAGTCATCTGAAGCCTCAAAGAACCAGAGCTGTAGTCAGAGATCCCTGAACATCTCTGTCTCTATGTGGTCTTAGCACATGAGTTCTCCTACATGGTTGCTTTAGGATAGCTGGGCTTTCTAATGTTGGCTCATGGCTCCCAAGTCATGTGTCCAAAACAGAGAATCAGGTAGCCCATACTGTTTTTTATGACCTCGCCTGTTCGGTTACAAGCCTTTCCAGATTTAAGGGAAAACATGAACCCCATCTCTATGTACAGACATATCAACCACACATTGTATGAAGAGAGCATATGGGATAGATATATTGATGGATTCGCTCTGGAAACTACAATCTGCATAGATATCCTTCCAGCAAAGTTTAAAGTAACATCATCAAACCTGAGTTCAATAGAGTTATTATTTTAACAGAGAATGGAGAGGAAATTACAAGTGGAGAGATCATTTAGAAGGTTATTGTAATTGTCCAGGTAGAAATTAATCATGGTGAGAACCAGCGTGATAACAGGAATGGGGAGAAAGAGACTGTTCTGACTCTTTTCTCAATAGAGTGTAAGAGGGAGGAAGTAAGATAGAAATTAAGTAAAGATAGGAAGAGCAATAGATTTGAGCAGATATGATTGATTTGGTTTGGGAAGTGTTCAGGTGTCCTTGCAGGATATTGAGGCAAAGGTGTCTAGTGGTGTCTAGGTGAAAATAGGTCTATAGCTACATGGTCTATTAAGACCACATATGACTACTGAGCTCTTGAAATGTTGCTGGCTTGAATTCAGAAGTGCTCTAAGTGTAAACCACACAGTGACATTTGAAGACTTAGCACAAAAATGTAAAATATCCCAATTTTTTATATTATTTCTTGAAATTATATTTGATAGGTGCATTAAATAAAATATATTATTAAAATTAATTACCTGGTGTCTTTTCACTTTTATTAATATGGGTACTAGAAAATTTTAAATGTCCAATACTTGTTCTACTCTAATTCTCTAAGACGATTGGTCTATAGTTTTGGTGAGAAAACATGTATGTGGCAATACTTTACCCTAAATCTAGACTCTACTTGAAAGTATGTGGTTGGATGATACTTAAAAGAAGAGAATTTGAAAAGAGAAAGACGAGGAGAGAAACTTAGGGAATTCTTACAATTGGAGAGGAGAGGAGAGGAAGAGAAGGAAGAGTTCATTGCTTAATCTCTCACATTTACTATTTTGATGTCATGCTTATGTAAATATTTGCTGAAAGAATAAATCCATGTAAAAATGAATAAATTAATGAGTGTTTGCTTCCTTCAAGTGGACTCTTCCTGCTGATCAGTAATCACACTTAATCTTCCTAGACCTCATCTATTTCCATTCTCCTAGACAACGCTTTTCCTTCTATATCCTCAAGCCCCTAACCTCCAATCTTTTCTCTCCTACCTTCACCGTTGGGTGTCAGCTGATGATCTTCCATCCTTTTTCACTGAGAACTAGAGGAAGTCAATAAAGGAATCTCTTCCTCAAGCTCTGTACCCACCCACCTCATCTGGTCCACATTTCTGCATACCCCGCTATTCTCCCTTCACCATGCTCCTGCTTGGCCAACACTCTCTTGTACAATAGATTCACACAAGGATACAGCTGCAACAGTACTTTCTCTCCTGCACCATAATTTCCCCCTCTCTACTGGATTGTTGTTCCAATCAGAATAGAAAAATTGTTATTTCTCCCATCTAAATGAAGCCCTAGCTTGACTCTACTTCACCCTCCAGTTGTTGCCCATTTTCTCTTCTTCCATTCATACCAAAATACCTTGAAATAGTTGCCTGTGCATGCTGCCTCGAGTTTTTCTTTTTCTGTCCTGAATCTATGGCGATCACGATTTCCACCATTCACCTGTCCTTATCAAGGTCACTCATAACTTAGTAAGTTGTCAAATCAGTTCTCAGTACCCATCTTATTTGGATGCAGTTGATTATACTCATTTCCCCTTGGCTTCCAGGACAGCATACATTCCCTCTTCACCTTCTATGTCCCTGGTCGTTCTTCTCAAGTTTCGTGATTGGCCCCTTTTCATGTCCCCTTTGTGTGTTGCAGTACTTCAGAGCCCAGTCCTTAGGCTCTTACACTATTTATACCTTTACAATGCCAATCCCCTCCATCCAAATACATCTAGAACACACCTGTAGCTGAACAAGCTGACTTTATTACTCTCAGTGGTAGGGAGACCACATACTCATACATAGAGAGCCATGAGAGTTTTAGTAAGATGGGGCTAGAAAGGACTATTACAGGGTTTGAGATCTGGTTTGGTGATTTGAGGGAAGGATCCAAGAAAGTGAAGCTTCACTCTGGACTGAGTGTTATCAGGAAATTTAATTCTTGAGTATCTCAATAAATTTTATCCATAGGGAAGGGCAGACCAGAGTAAGGGTAAAACTTCAATTGGTAAAGAAGCAACAGTCAATCATTAGAAATAGGAGAATAGCTGGTCTTTTTCGTTTGAAGTGTTCGTGGTTTGCCTGTGTTCGGGCATGATTTTAGAATGGTCTTATTCTTTCTTGATCCATCATTGTGAGAGTGGCCTTGTCTGATGTTGGTGATTTGTGTAATTGTTTGTGGTCAACAAGTGAACACTAGGGTCTAGTTGATAGAGTGAGGCTGACTCCTGGATGTCAGGGGTTGTTTTTGCCTATTCTAATTTAATCCCATGACTTTAAATTGCATCAATAATGCTGAATATTGTCAAACATATATCTCTTGTTCTTATAGTCAGAAATTTACATGACTAGAGAGCCTTTGCCCACAAAGCTTCTCATCCTGGACATATCTGAATCTGGGGTTCTGATGGTCCCCTCCAAATATGCTTCTCATGGTAGACTTCTTCATCTCTGTTTAGATAACTCCATCCTTCCCAGTTGTTCAGACCCCAAACCTCTTCCTTCTTTGACTCTCACATGCCTTCTCTTTCTCTTGTATCCCTTCCCTGATATTTGGCAAGTTTTGTTGGCTGTTTTTACAAAATGTACCTGGAATCTGACTACTTGTCCTCTCTCCAGAGCTATCCCTTTGTTTCCAGTCACCATGATCCCCTCGCCCCCCAGAGTATTGGAGTAGCTCCTCTCTATTCTCCCGGCCTCTGAGTCCTTTCTCCACGTGTCAATTCTCAACTCAGTAGCCAAATTGATCCTGTTAGAAAATAAGTCAGATCATGCCATCCATCTATGGAAAACCCTTCAATGGCTTCCCATCTCACACAGAGTAAAAACCAAGAGCCTTTCTACAACATGTTTGATCCAAATCGTCTATCTGACTTCATCTCCTGCTACCCCCACCTTTACCCAGTCTGTTTCAGCTGCACCAGCCTTCCTGCTGACCTTTGCAAAGGTTGAAGAACTGCCTGTTGGGTATTACATTCACGATTTGGGTGACTAGTTCACTATGCTGCCAAGGCTCAGCATTAATAATAACTACATTTATTATAAAATTAGATAAAAATCCCACCTTGCTGAGTACTTTTAATTTTGGGGTTGACCCCAATAATGATTGATTAAGATTTTAAATTTAGTTTTGTTCAAATAACCTAATGTTGCTCCAAACAGTTTAGGTGGAAGCTGATTAATTTTGGCAGGATCTGCATGATTTTCAAAGTTCTGAGAAAACAATTTCTGATGAATGGTATGTTTTGAAAATACTGGCTTCATGTCCAGGTTTTTGAAAAAGGATGCATCGAATGGAGTAATACCAGTCCTACTTGCCGTCTCTATTTATTTCCGCTGTTTTATGTTAACAGTGATGTTACTTGACTGGCCTTAGAGGATGAAAGAGTCAGATCACTGAAGACAGGGCATGCTAGATCTGGCATCAGATTTTCCCTTCATCATCAGTTACTGGTGTCTCATTTGATCTGTAATATGTAATAACAGATGATGGAGGTCATGGTGTTTTTTTGCTCTTTGTTCCCTTTACTTTGCAATGTTAAATTTCTGTCTACCTGATCTGTACTTGCTTAAGAGGTCTCAGATCATAGAAATAATAGGTGAGCTTCTGATGAGCCCTTTTCTGGAGACAGGAAGCCTGGTTTATGACTTGACCTATGAACCCATTAGGACTCTTTCTAGACCCAGAAAAACTTCCAAGGCAACTAACTCCTTTCATGCATGGCCCATCCTACATAACTAATACTTGATGCAAGATTATACATACATATATATTAAAACTTGATATCATCGTGCCTTGATGAGTAGCAAGTAGCTTAAGTAAAAAGGACACTTGAGTATAAGGATATAGTGGTGGTACATGAAACCTAAGGATGGCGCTGGGCCTCAGGAAAGGGCAGGAACCAGAGGCTGTATGCCTGGGGGGCGCTCCTGATCTCTCCCATGCCCCTCTTCCCCACCTGCTCTCCAACTTCCACATGATCTGCCTTTTACCCTTCCCCCTTTCTCCTTTGCTACTCCCATTACAAATTCTTCTTTTCTCTATTCCAGTAAAAAGGAATGGCTTCTTGTTGGCTTCTTACTGGCTTCTTATTGACTGAGGTTGTGGCCAATTGGGAAAACAGAGCTGTTAGGAGGTTGATAGCTGTAAAGTTGTGGATGCTATGTGGACCTTGGAGCAACAGAATTATTGTGGGTATGGATACTTCCCAGAGGAAGGAACTGGGAAACCAATTTAATAGGTCTGCTATCATTCCTTTATGGTTCATTGAGCTTTTTGGTGGGCAGAAAATGAGACGGTCCCGTTTCCGAAAACCTCTCACAGTGGTTTTGTCCCTTTTCCTTCAGGGACAAAGTCTTTGATAAAAAATAAAGCTAAAACTCTTTTTTTTTTTTTTTGAGTTGGAGTCTCACTCTGTCGCCCAGACTAGAGTGCAGTGGCTGCCCCCGGCCACTGCAGCCTCAACCTGCTGGGCTCCAGCGATCCTTCCACCTCAGCCTTCCGAGTAGCCAGAATTACAGGCATGCGCTACCAGCCCGAAACATAACATGAAAATCCTTCATCTAGATTATACCAACCTAGCTTTTTCTTTCACTGCTGCCTCTCTAACACCATAAAATTCAGAAAAGTCAAACTATCCTCCATCCCTTGAGAAGATTTATGTTTCACTTGAATAATTGTAGCCAGTGGTTCTCAATTTCAGTATGCATCAGAATCACCTGGAGGACTTGTTAAAACACACATCATTGGAACCATCCATAGAACTGCTGATTCAATAGTTCTGAGGTGGAGCCCCAGATTTTACATTTCCCACAAGTTCCCAAGTGATGCTGAGGCTGCTGGTGCTGGGATCACACTTTGAAACTCACTGATTTACTATCTCAGGAATGCACCTCTACACATTTACATGTATGCAAATGTTAACCTTACTTCTTTCTTAAGTATTATGTCTTGTTTCAAGTCTTCCCTAGCTGTTAAAACCAAAAATAATGTCTTTCTTTTCTGTGCTGCTGTAGCAGTGGGACTTCTCTTGAACCTCGTATTAGAACGAATTTGTACGTGAATATTCCTTATGAGTAATGGTAACAATTCACCTCTCTTTGTGTCACCCTTAGTACACTTCAAAAATATTTACTAAATATTTTTATTGAATTAAAGATGTAGATATGACCTCAAGAATTTTTAAATTTTCAGAAAAAAATGCAGAGCCTCTCTTTAAAGCAGAAAAATGGCCTCAATAACTAAGAAACATGGACTTTCACCAGTTTTTATTTGCTCCAAGTATTGCTAAAAATCTACATTTTTCCCCCAAAAGTAAGTTTCCTTTCAATTTTTTTCCTAAATTCAAATAATTAATGAAAGATCAGGTTTATATGCAGAATGCTACAGCTATGGATCTTACTGGTTTGAGTAATTACTTTAAGAAATATCATATCTTAAAATATTTCCACCCAGTACATCCTTTTTATTAGCACTCTATAAATTTGCTGTCACTGTGATATCTGCAGGGAATGCCTGTAAATTAAAAAATCAAATAACGAAAATAACATTGTCACATTTTTTTCCCAACAATCTGTTCCGAAGGATCTGAGTAGATGCCACCAAAATATAGACTTGGAGCTTGAGTGATTCGAATTTATAGGAGAAACAGTAGTATTTCGACATGACTTTCATTTGCATTTATTTGCTATTCTCCTACTTTTGTCTGGAGTAGCTTCAAGGATGAATTCTGTTTTGTGGTGATAGCTTCCTTTATACAACTAAGTTTAGAGGTCAATCAGACCACTGAATAAATTCATATCTAATCCCATGTTTAGATAAAGGGGGAAACATTTTAGCTAACTCATTTAGGGGTGACTTCTTGATGCAAGGATTTGGAAATGGGAACAAATCTGCAACACTAAGTCATCATCTAAACCAAACAATAATAAAATTTTGAGACCCACAAATCAGGGAAAAGTTGCCAAGTTCCATGTTGTTTTTTAATTCTTGTTTTGAAGGTTATCTCGCAAAATGACATGCTATCCACTCTAAGAGCCATGCATTATTTCATTCTGCTCTGTAGGTGGTAGACTTCTTAGCTGGGACAATTACTTCTTCTCTTGTAGTATTTGGGGAATTAGTATACCTTTTCTCCAGTCCTTTGAGAAAGTTCTCTGAGACCAGATTCTTGATGCAAAGGTCTTAATGATAAGGAAGTTCTTTGTAATTGCATGGTACATTTACCTTGTGGCAAAAGCAAAATAAACTTTCTTTCTGTAAGTAGGAAGATCTTTACTCATAGGATCTTGAAAATTGACCTAATTACTCACCAAAGAGAAACTATGCCTATTCTAGAAGGGACAAGGGAGAAATTCAAATCATAGGGAAAATTTTGCGTACTACCATAACAACTACACGGGAGAGTATCTTTGCTTTTATTAGTGCCTAGAGAAGTCTGTCTAATCTTTTAAAACCTCTTAGCCAAATGGTGCAATTGCCTATAATTCTGCAGGCAGAAGAGGCAGCTGCATTTATAAGCAACCATTTTTCACGGAGTTACCCAGGTAAAGAAAGGAAGTTAAATATGTGATCCACTGATGGAAGAAATGCCTCAACCCCTTAAAGTGCATAATCACAGTGATCCATCTTTTCTGTCTATCATCATTTACTCCCTAAAACTGGATCATCTCCATCCACATACAAATATGTCCTTAACAAATTCATCTTAAAGAAAAGAAAAACAGAATCTCCCATGCTTGCCTCAGCACCAACTTCTGCCTACACCAACATTTTCATGCTTTCCTTCAGAGCAACACTCACCAGGTGAGATGGACTACCTACCCAGGCCCTCTTTGCTTTGCTGTATTATTCATCCTGTGGCTGAAATATCATTTGTTTATTGCAGGTTGTCAGTATTCATCTCAAGGCCACGCATGTCCTCTGCACTTTAGTCTCATACCATTCTATCACTGGATGTTTAGTGGGCACCTGCAACTTGATACATTGAAAACAGAATTTCCCACTCTCCACATATTAAAATCTGAAGTTTCCTAGCCTTTTCCAAAGAAATTGATATCCCCCTTCACTCAGTTATTCAAGCCCAGAAGAATAATCAACCCCTTCCCTCAACCACCCATTGCCAAAGAAGAGGTTGGATGGGATACATATACTGTATCTGTAAGTGACAGAACATACATGATATCTTGGAGGTTTGGATATAGGGGTCTCCCTGCCTCTGCTATTGACTCCTATGCACCATTTCCCAAGGAACATCTGGAAAGAAATACATGGATTCATAGTTTAAACACTAAATCAAGTCATTCACTCTAATCAGAATTTTGAAATTTATTCCTATTTCTCTTACAGCCAAACCCAAATCCCTAATTCTGGTCTATAAGCATATGCATGATCAGACTTCTGCCTGACTCTCCAGTCTTACCTCTTACCTGTCACCCTCTCACACAGGATGCTCCTGTTATATAAAAACTATAGGAAGTCATTGTTTTGGACAAAGCTCCTGCACTAGACCCCATCAGACCAAACTAAAAATCAAAATGGAATCACTCATGCTAAAATCCCATCACCAAACTAAAACAAATTGTTGTCTGACCTTTGAAGAAATCAGGACAAAGAGATAGCCTATTTCCCAAACAGGCCAGTTTCATTCTTCAACAGGCATGATAATGAAATTTTCTCTGTATTTAATCCTTACACACAAAAAAGGTAGACTTAAGTAACCTGATGTTAACTCATCAGTTATTTTTCTGTTGCTCTGTCTCCTTGCTCCTACATTACAAGAAATGTAATTCTGAAATGACCAGTCTAGTTTTTGTTCATTGTTTCTGTTTGTTTCAGCCCTTTCAGTCTATAAAATCCCCTCTACTCAGTTCATTGGAACATCTAACCTATTTTACCTATTGTATAGAATGAAGTACCGCCCCATTCTAGAATGGCCAATAAAGTCAAATTAGATCCTTACATTTGTTGTACTTTTGTCTTTTAACACTCCTTTCTGTGCCTGGAGCAAGCCATACCCTTTCCGACTTACCCAAGGCCTCTGCCGTGGATGGTCTTCCCACCTCTTTTCTTAGCGGGCCCAGACCGTCACATCATAAATAGCCTCCCTCAAGGCAGCAAGGTTGGTTTTCATCAGGGAATACACACCTCTTCCCACATACTTCCACACCCCCACAGCTAGCCTCCTGCCTCTGTAATTTAAAACCTTCTTGCTGGTTTATTTGCTTAGTTCTGTCTTATGGTCATCACCTCAGTGCCTAGCATAGATTTTGGTATACAGTAGATTTTCAATTATAATGTATTAAGTGTCAATGGATGAAAGCTGGGCTTGTCTCTACTAAAGTTGAAAAAGTGAAGCCAACTCCATGTCAGAAGCCCTTTATCATCCCCTCAGAGTCCCAGTGAATTCAGATCAATCTTATCTTCCCCAAGCTAACTGCACTTTAATGGAGGAGGAAGGAGAGAGGAATAAGAGGGGTGTGTGTGTGTGTGTGTGTGTGTGTGTGTGTGTGTGTGTGTGTGTGTGTGTTTAATTACCATTTTTAATTCAAGCTAAATTGTTTATCCAAATGTGAACGATATCACAGATGATCCTCAGTAACTCTCTCTTTTTGCCTATTCAGTAAATGATTGCTGGGAAAACTGACTGACCACACACAATTAAAACAAAACCCCTACCTATCACCATACACAAAAATCAACTCAAAATGAACAAAGATCTAAATGTAAAACCTCAAACTATAAGAACCCTAGAAAATGCAGGAGACATCCTTATGGAAATTGGAACTGTCAATCAATTCGTGATCAAAACCCAAGTGCCCATGCCATAAGAGATAAGATAGACAAGTGGGACCTCATCAAACTGAAAAGCTTCTGTAAAGCCAGACAAACCATCAAGAGAGCGGGAAGACAGCACACAGACTGGAAAAGATATTTGCCAACAGTATATCTGACAAAGGCCTAACATCTAGGATCTACAAGGAACTCAAATGTGTGGAAAAGGGAAAAAACAAACAGACCCATTACAAAGTGGGCAAAAGATATGAATAGACACTTCTCAAAAGAAGATATAGGAGCGGCCAACAGACACATGAAAAAATGCTCAGCTTCACTAGTCATCAAAGAAATGCAAATTAAAATCACACTGAGCTATCACCTAACTCCAGTCAGGATGGCCACCATCAATAACTCAAAAAACAACAGATGTGGAGAGGATGCTTCAAAAAGGGAACCCTTCTATACTGTTGGTGTGAGTGTAAACTAGTACAACCTCTGTGGCAAACAGTTTGACAATTCCTAAAAGATCTAAAAATCACCCTTCCATATGACCCCACAATTCCCCTACTGGGAATATATCTTGAGGTACTCTATGAAAAAGATGCCTGAACATGCATGTTTATTGCAGCATGACTCACAATAGCAAAAACATGGAACCAACCGTGCTGCCCATCAAAAGAAGACTTGATTTAAAAAATGTGGTACATACACACAACGGAATATTATGCAGCCACAAAGGACAAAATTATGAACTTCGCGGCAACTTGGATGGACTTAGAGTCTATAATACTGAATCTATCACAGAAACAAAGAACTGAGTACCACGTGTTCTCACTCATAAGTGAACCTTGAACAATTATCATAATATTATAAGAAAGGGATTGGCAGTAGTGGGAAACTGCCAGGGGAGGAGGTAGGGGCTCACTTCACTAACAAGGGTACCTGTATAATGAATATTTGTATACCTAACCCTGAATTGTACCCCATATCTTTAAAATTTAAGATAAAAAAAGAATATGTCCACTTACGTTTAAGAGTCAGAGCATATTAATTTATGAGAGGTCTTGGGTACTTTGAGAGTCTGATGCAAGTTTGGATTGAAATCTGAAATCAAATGTACATATGTAAAAAATGCACACACAATTTGAGTGGTGAATGGGACCCCCTGAAGACTATCTATTATGAACCCTGAAGATCCCAAATAAAAAATCCTTCTATTCTACTACATGAACAACAGGATTCCACTTTCTCCCATGTTAACTCTTGGGTCATTGATTTTGCTTATAATTCTTCCTTAAGCAATTTGAGCTTCCCCATTGCCCTTATAGACTGAAGAGCAAGAATATGTTAATTGGGAGGAGTGAAAGGGAGGAATACTGATATTTGTTGGGCACCAATATGTATCCGTCCGGTACTCTGCGATATAACTTCCATGAGATCTAATTTGATTCTCAAATGTAATTATCATATTTATTCATTATGGAATTCAATCCTCTTTTCTAGAATGGAAGGTTGTTAGCAAGAATAATAAAAAAAATTAAATCTTCACACTTAATTATCAAAACAATCCTGTGAGCCTATGAGTCCCATTTTTGCAGACAGAAAAAAATAAGGTCAAATAACTTACATATACAAAGTCCATGATGAAGCCTGGATTTATATACAGATAAAAAATTCTCAATGTTGTTCCATATTGCATGTTTTAATAGTGGCTCACTCCTTCTTTCATTTAACTAGTGATCTGGACCCTCATCCTTAACTCTCTGACTTCATCTTCTGTACTGATCTCTTTGCTCACTTCATCCAAGACACACTGACTTCCCTGTTATTCCTTAAACTAAGGTCCTTAAGGAAAAATCTGCTAAAAAAGCAATTAATAAACTCTTGGTAGTGAGTCTGTGATATATAATTATTTATATGTATGAGTAAGAACCTATGCCTTCTTAAGAAATGTATATTGATAAAAATGTTATAAAGAAAATGATCGCCTCTACTAAGATATTTGCAATATAGATATATTTGTGAAATTAAAGAATATTATCAATTATGGATAAACAATTACTAATTCAAATGATTAAAGAACAAATAGTTTTATAATAAAACATAAACATAACCTCATTAAAAATGTGCTAATATTTTACTCAGTTTATACATACTAACTCCAATTCTTTTGAGCAACAACAGATTTATTTATGAAAATCAGAGGCCTAGTGAGTTCAAATGCTCTACTCCATTTCAATAAACATATGTACTGGACAAAGCATATATATTAAATTGGGAATATTGGAGAAATACCATACTTTTTAATATATTTATGCCCTTTTGTTTATTTGAATATATTTTTATATATTGATGCTCATTGCTTTACTGGATATGAAATCACTCTCATGACCTGTGAATATTAGTATACAACTGAGAAGACTTATAAAAAATGGAGAATTCATTTGCTATGATGACCATGCTAAAATTGTTCTATGGTTTGTGACTGCAGCAATTATTGTAAATCTTTTATTGGTGAATTTTCTCTGTGGCCTTCAGACATGTTCAAACATGCCTTTTTCATTCCACACCAGCCAGCTATCCTCCTGCTGTTTGATCCCAGAAGTTCATAAGGATGCCATGCTGTCTGAGACTTTGTTCATACACCTAACATGCAAAATCCTTTCATATAATCTTTTCATACAAAGAAGATTATATGAAACACCACCCAACTTTAATAATCCTCCCCTTCCTTCCTCCACAGACATAATTACAATACCGAAGTTGCTGTGTAAACTTCATCCGTATTTTTATTTTCCCTCATATGTGTGCATTAATAAAGAATGTTTCAGTATCACACCATACCTTTATTTTTTTTCTATCACTATTATGCTTTCATGATCTGGCCAATGTGGGTACATGAAACTCTAGTTCATTTAGCTTAATTCTAATATAATATACCACAATTTATTTTTCCTTTCCTCTATAAATGGTCAGTTAATTTGTTTCCAATTTTTCACTGTCAAAATCAATGCAGCAATGAACAGCCAAAGCACATATATGAGACTTTTCCTATATGTCTGTCTAGAAATGTAATTATTACTATAGAAGGCAAATTTTAAACATTACTAGATATTGCTAAATTGCCCTCTAAAGTAGTTTTACCAATTTATTCTCTAACTAAAAGTATGTGAGTGCTTCCAATACTTTAAAACCTCCTTCATATGTGGTACTGACAGATATTTTTTAATTTTTTTTTGCTTATCTGATGGGACATAAAATTATATGTCCTTGATTCTTTAAAATTTATATTATCTTGATTACTTGTGGGCTTGCACATTTTCATATGTATTGGCCATTTTCTTTTTTTTTCTTTTTTTTTTTTTTTTTTGAGTTGGAGTCTCACTCTGTCGCCCAGACTGGAGTGCAGTGGCCACTCCCAGCCACCGCAGCCTCACCTGCTGGGCTCCGGCGGTCCTTCCGCATCAGCCTTCCGAGTAGCCGGAATTACAGGCGTGCGCTACCACGCCCGGCTGATTTTTTTATTTATTGTAGAGATGAGGTCTCGCCAAGTTGCCCAGGCGGGTCTCGAACCCGCGGGCTCAGGCAATTCACTCACCTCGGCCTCCCAAAGGCATGGGATTACAGGCTGAGCCACCGAGCCCGGCTTGGCCATTTTCTTATCCACTTTTATAAACCTCCTGTTCCTGTTCGTTTTTTTAATTGTACTCAGTAAGTTGTTTTTCATTTTTCACTGTCTCATTGGAGTTATTTATATAGCCTGATACCTAATCTTTTTTTTAAAATTTGTTTTGTTTATTGTATAAAACGTGTCAAGTATATATAATACGATGATTATTTTTTGGTCCATAGCTGGCCTTTCAACTTTTTTTTATATATACATTACAGTTTTTAAGTATCTGTGATGTAGTCAGACTCTTAATTTTCTCTATCTTTTATCTTCTCCTCTTTTTTTTTGTTCCAGGAGGTATTTTTTTTTAAAGAAATACTTGCTACTCCAAGGCAGAATATATACATATAGCTTTCCCTATATTTCCTACAAGATTTTAATTCTTTTTGTTTTGTTTTTGTTTTTTGGGTTTTTTTTGAGTCGGAGTCTCACTCTGTCGCCCAGACCGGAGTGCAGTGGCCGCTCCCGGCCACCGCAGCCTCGACCTGCTGGGCTCTGGCGATCCTTCCGCCTCAGCCTTCCGAGTAGCCGGAATTACAGGCGCACGCTACCACACCCGGCTGAGTTTTTGATTTATTGTAGAGATGAGGTCTCGCTGCCCAGGCGGGTCTCGAACCCGCGGGCTCAGGCAATCCACTCACCTCAGCCTCCCAAAGGCGCGGGATTACAGGTTGAGCCACCGAGCCCGGCTCTTTTTGTTTTCAACAGTTTTAAATTTGAATTTAATTTTTAAAATTGTCCAGGTCTTATTAAAATAACATGTTATTTTCCTATTTATATAACAAATTAATCCAATACCATCAATAATCTATCCTCTCCTCATTAATTTGATATCTTATATAATCTGTTTATGAGATCTCTGTTCTGTTTTGTTATAAAGATACAAAAATAAATTAATAACTAGGTATCTTACAGACATCATCGATATCATTGCCACATTGATCTTTTAATAAAATATTTCTGTTTCTGTATTATTAAAAAATTCTTATTTAAAACCAATACTAGCCACTTTAAAAAAAACATTGTTTCTTATATCCTGTTGCTTCTTTCGAATATTAATGTCCATTCTTTTACAGTTAGTAATTCCTTTAGCAAAAGTCTTTAAAAGGCAAACTTTCTAATTATTTATATAACAGAAGATATCTTAATTTCCCTTTATTCCTGGATGATAGTTTGAGTACAGATTTATAACTATTATTATTTTTTCTTCAACATTAAAAAAAAATTTTCTTGGTGATGTCTCCTGGCATCTGTTTGTCTAATTAGAACTCAGCTATTATTCTTATTCTTGTATCATCATGAATAATATTTCTTTTCCCATCTGTATTTTTAGATTCCCTTTTGTCTATAGATTTTACTTTTTTGAGGTGACATTTCTAAGTGGGCTTGGTTGTTCAGTCTGGGGATTCATTTCTTTCTATACATCTGTATTATTCTCTACTAGAGTTACCAATATGGCTACTGTCTCCCCTTCATTCTTTCCATTCCCTTATTCTGGAATGCCTGCTTTAGATTTTCTTAATCTAACCTCTACTTTTCTTTCATATTTTCCATCTCATCTTCCTGTCTCTATATATTCCATCATGGCTAGTTTCCTTATCATTATTTTCAGACTCACTAATTATTTCATTAGCTGTCTCTAGTCTATTATTCATCCCATCTATTGACAATTTTATTTCTAGAAATTTCATTTTTGTTCATTTTCATAATTGCCTTATGGTTTCTACCTTTAATTCTACATCTTTTAAGACTTTAAATTTTGTCTTTTAATGTCTCCGATTATTCTACATTTCTAGACTTAATTATGTGCTGATTCTACCTAAGGTTGATTCATTTTTCTGATACTATTTACAATTTTCTACTGAGCTGGATTTGCTTTTGCTTTTGGGGCAGTTGTTTTACATGAAACCATCCCTATAAGAAATCATTCCTATAGTACAGTTAGTGACCCTTCCTGCAGGGACCTCATATATTTTATCAGTTATAGACCAATTTTTGCATTATTTTCTCAGCTTGGGATTTTTATATTATAAGAATAGTGTGATTCTGATGTAGGAGATAGATGTGGTCTTTTCAACCACTCTATATTCTTTATATGATAAGAATAGTGTGATTCTCATGTAGGAAATAGATGTGGTCTTTCCAACCCATAACATTAGGCAAATAACTAGCTTTTCTTCGCTTCCTAAGGATGTAGAGACTGTTTTTCTAGTACAATGTTTACAAACCAGGCAGACTGCCTAGCTCCAAGATTGGTTTAGGGAGCTTGGCTCCAATTCCAAGTACAGCTTCAGCATTCAACATTGATTTCTTTTATCAATTTTGGTACTCTCTGCGTTCTCTTCACTGAGTTTCTTCTTTGTTTATGGAACCTGAGAATTTCTCTTAGTTTAGAGATTTGCTGGGTGTATAGTTGTGTTTGGGTTTTTTTATGTTTTTTTTTTTTTAATTAAACATTTAGGTTGGTGGCAGCTTTTCAGTATTTTAAACAATATTGCAACGAACATCTTTGTGTATAAAATGTTCCTTTATTTTTTTTAAGTCAGCGTCTCGCTCTGCCACCTTAGCTGAAGTGCAGTGGCACAATCATGGCTAACTGAAGCCCCAACTTCCTGGGTTCAGGTGATCCTTCTGCCTCATCCTTCCAAGTAACTGGAACTACAGGCACATTCCACCATGCTCAGCTAATTTTTTTTTTCAATTTCTTGAAGAGATAAATTCTCACCAGCCCAGACTGGTCTCGAACTCCTAGCCTCAAGCAAGCCTCTTGCCTCAGTCTACCAAAGTGCTGGGACTACAGTGTATGCCAATGGGTTCCTAAAACACTTACCTACAGAGAGAAGCTTGTACTACAAGGGGCCAGCCCTCCAAAAACTAATTCCATTTTTGGGGGGTTACCTCTTGTATATAATTTTATTATATTTGTGTTATTATGTTATTGTGTTTATATGATTTTAGTGGTGAACAAAGAAACTCCTATGTCACCTCCTTTTTGGTGTTCCCCAAAATATTCTCGCCCCCATCCCTGTGGGAGCACCTCCTTAGGCTTATCTTCCTCTCATAGATAAAGAACTTTCTGATCATCGTGTTTTGATTTGGTAACAGCTCTATTAAGATATAATTCACAATTCATCCATTTAAAGTAAGTATATAATTCAATGGCTTTTAATCTCATCTATCAACACAACCAATTTCAGAACATTTCTATTATTCCGAAAAGCAACCCTGTTTACCCTAGAGATCATTCTTCAATCATTCCATTCCCCTCCCTCCAACCCTCAACCCCAGGCAACCACTAATCTACTTTCTATATCGATGGGTTTGCCCACTCTAGACATTCCATATAAATGGATCCGTGTAACAGGTGGTCCTTTGTGACGGACTTCTTTCACTTAGTATAATGCTTTCAAGGTTCATCTATGTTGCAGCATCTATTTCCTTTTATTGCCAATTAATATTCCATTGTGTGGATATGCCACGCTTTATTTACCTGTTCATTAGTTGATGGCCATTTGTGTTGTTTTCATGCTTTAGCTACCATGAACAATGCAGCCATAAACATTCATGTATAAGTTTTTATGTGCACATACATTTTGATTTTTCTTAGGTATATAGTTAAAGTAGAACTGGTGAAATATATGATATAACTTTAGTTAACTGTTTGAGAAATTGTCAGATTGTTTTCCAAAGTGGCCATCCCCCTTACATTCCCACCAGCAATGTATGATGGTTTCCATTTCTATACATCTTTGCCAACACTTATTATCTGTCTTTTCTTTTTTTTTTTTTTTTTCTTTGAGTTGAAGTCTCGCTCTTTGTCGCCCAGGCTGGAGTGCAGTGGCACACTCACGGCCACCGCAGCTTCGACCTGCTGGACTCAGGCGATGCTTCTGCCTCACAGCCACCCTAATGGGTGTAAAGCGGCATTTAATTATGGTTTAGATTTGCATTTCTCAGGTGACTAATGATGTTGAGCATTTTTTCAGGTTCTTATTGGCTATTTATATATTTTCTTTGGAGAAATGTCTATTCAAATATTTTATTCGTTTTAATTGGGTTGTTTGCTTTTTATTATTGATTTGTTATCATTCTTTATTTATTCTAACTGCAAATCCCTTATCAGATATAATTTGTAAATATTTACTCTCATTCTGTAGGTCATTTTTTTCACTTTCTTGATGATGAACTTTGAAGCATGAAAGTTTTTAATTTTGATATTCCATTTATCTATTTCTTTATTTTGTTTCTTGTGCTTTTTGGTGTCATATCTAAAAAATCATTGCCGAATCTAAGGTCACAAAGATTTACATTTCTGTTTTTTTCAAAGAGCTTTATTGTTTTACACCTGACATTTAAGTCCTCAACATATTTGACTCAAATTTCTAAAATATGGATTGAATTCAGTGGTAATTTTTAAAGTGGTTACTACCTGGAAAAGTCTTCTATAAATTAAAGATTTAACAGGAAAATGACATGATGGAGACATACTGTACATAACAGCAATATTAGAGAATATGAGACATCAGCCTTTGTGATACTTTGATCTTTTTTAAAAGCATGGGATTCTAAAATCTTAGTTCAAAGACTGATTCTCTTACACATTTCCAGATGTGTGTTTCTTTGTGGTTAACGGACTAAAAGAAGCCATTATTATGGCAATTTTTATATAACTCATATAAAAATATAAGATTTGCACCAGAAGCGGAATAGTTCAGTGAGCGCTAACCAACCTGAGTCACTGGTATAAAGAAGGGCTATAAGGAATTTTAAAAATCTCATTTACATAGGTTAATTTCTTACAGTGTCCTGATATAGCAGCCTTGTTCCAAACATTCACTGTTGTGACTCACAAGAAAAAAAGGAAAGTAATAAATTGGGCACTTTCTTACCCAAGCCACAGGAGGTTTATTTGAAATTTAGTTGTATTGACTAGAGACTTTTATAAATTTCTGGAAACTGATGTCAGTATTTTCAAGTAGTGAATCATTGGCAAAGAAGAAAAAGTAGAAATGCTTTTAAATCCCAGGAAGTAATTCTTATCTGCATTTCTTTCTATATTGCAACATCAGAAAAATAAGGGATTAAAGGAGGAAGACAGAAAAAGAGCCTATCCAGAAGGTCAGAGAAACAAATAATAATAATAGTAATAATGCTAATAGAGAGAAGAGTGAACACAAAGGAGGAAGGCCAGAGAACAGAGAGGAGGCAGAGATGATAATGGAGGTGAAAGAAAGAACAAAGACAAGAAACCCAAGACAAGATATTATCATCCACCTGTATTAAAGAGTATGCAGTTTTTGAACCAGGGCCAAGATCTTAAGTAGAATTCAAGAGAAGTAATCAATCAATAATAAATCTAAAAGAATCTATAAAATGTCTCAATATTAGTAACAGCTTACAGCAGAAAAAAAATCACATAATCAGGACCTCAGTATATTTATCCATCACGAAATGCTAACCAGAGGGAAAATGAAATATAAAAATAAATGCATGAGTTCTGGTAGAGAGCATGATTAAGATATAGGGTGTGGTTGTGACCTGAGGACCCCCAGGTGACAGGCTATGCCCAGGACCTGAGAAAATGGCAATCCTTGTTTCACCCATGACCTCTCCAAGACAGACTCACTGGCCACCCTGTCTCCTTTCCCAGCTCTGTGCGTCATAGTTGAGCCATCACCATGCCTGGAAGAAGCAACAACATTGGGCGACAAGTGTAGCAAGCGGAGAAGAACAACAGCAACCGGAAGCCAGCAGAGGACTCAGGAGCCTGAAAGAGTGGGCCTATGTGGACTTTTCAGCCTCAGGCCATGAACCCATATAGATCCATGACCTGAGTGACCCTGTGTTCCCAGTGGACAAGAAACGACTCTATACTATACTTCCCCTTAGGGGTCTGGAAGGTAAGCTGAGCCCAGAAGAGTTGGTTGGAGAGACCGGCACCAGGCCTTGACACTGGAAGAAAGAAAGGGTAGAACCACTTGCCACATTTGGCCAACAGGAAGTATCCACCACACTTCGGGGAGATTTGTTTGCCATTAATAGAAGACCTGTGTACACAGGCAACCCATGGACCAAAAGATATTGCAGGTTTTGTTCTAGACTATTGCAATAAAGCAAGTCACATAACTTTTTTTTATTTCCCAAAGCACATAAAAGTCACATTTATACTATACTGTAGTCTACTAAGTGTAACAGCATTATGCCTAAAAAGCAATGTCAATACCTTAATTTAAAAATGCTTCATTGCTAAAAAATGCTAATGATCTCTGGGACTTTAGTGAATCCCCTTTTTGCTGGTGGAGGGTCTTTCCTGGATGTTGATGGCAGCTGACTGATGACGGTGGTGACTAAAGTTGGGGTGGTTGTGGCAATTTCTTAAAATAAGACAACAATGAAGTCTGCTGCATTGATTGACTCTTCCTTTCACAAAAGATTTCTCTGTAGCATGCAATGCTGTTTGATAGCATTTTACTGACAGTAGAACTTCTTTCAATATTGGAGTCAACTCTGTCACTGCCACTGCTTTATCAACTAAATTTATGTAATATTCTAAATTCTTTGTTGTTTTCCCAACAATGTTCATAGCATCTTAACCAGGAGAAGATTCTATCTCCAGAAGTCCCTTTCTTTGATCATCCATAAGAAGTAATCCCTCAACTGTTTAAATTTTATCATGAGATTACAGTAGTTGAGTCACATCTTCAGGCTCCACTTTTAATTCTAGTTTACCTGCTATTTAAACTGCATCTGCTGTTACTTCTTCCTCCACTACAGCCTTGAACACCTCAAAGTCATCAATAAGTGTTAGAATCAACTTCTAAGAATATTCTGACCTTTTCTCATGATATGTTGACCTCCTCCCATGTATTATGGAAGTAATTAATGGCATCTAGAATGGTGAATCCTTTCCAGGTTTCAATGTACTTTGCCCAGATCCATCAGAGAAATCACTATTTATGGTAGTCATAAGTTTATAAAAATGTATTTCTGGAATAATAAAGCTTGAAAGTCAAAATTACTCCTTGGCCCATGGATTGCAGCATGGATCCTATGCAGACATGAAAATAATGTTAATTTTTATTTTTTAAATAATGTTAATAATTTCATGCAGACATGAAAATAATGTTAATCTCTTTGTAAATTTCCATCAGTGCTCTTAAGTGACCAGTGAGCATTTGTCAATGCACAGTAATATTTTAAAAGAAATCTTTTTTTCTGTGTAGCAGGTCTCAACAGAGGGTTTAAAATATTCAGTTAAGCTTTACCTTTACCAACTTTTGAGTTCAAATGAGAGATATTTGACTCTTCCTTTCACTTGAAAACTTAGAGGTTACTGTAGGGTAATTGGTCTAATTTCCATATTGTTGTGGCTCAGGGAATAAGAAGGCCCAAAGAGAGGGAGAGAGACAGTAGGTAGCAGGAGGTAGGTGAAGTAGTCAACACACACACAAAAGTTATCAATCACAAATAGGGTTTGTGGTGCCCTAAAACAATTATAATAGTAACATCAAAGATCACTGATAACAGATAGTCATAACAGGTATTATAATAAAGAAGCACATAATATTGTGAGAATTACCAACAAGTGAAGGAGAAACACAAAGTGAGCACATGCTGTTTAAAAATTGGCACTGATGGACTTAATGAATGGTTGACAAAGATCTTAAATCTGTGAAAAAGTCAACATCTGCAAAGTGCAGTAAAGCAAAGTACCACAGAACAAGGTTTGCCTGTATCATATAAAATAGTTTCTCCCATTTTTTAAAAGGAAAGCTTATTTTGCTATATCTGGGCCTTCTAGGTGTAATTGTCCTGATGTATGCTAGAAAATCCCAAGTCTTGTAAATGTCCTTTTGAAAAAAGAAGAAGGAAGAAGAAATAGAAAATTCTTCTGAGAATGACTTGTGGAAATGGAATTGTTAGACTACCTCTAGAAGGTAATGCCAGGAGCCACATAGGTCCTTTTCTGTTTGTTCAGAAGATTTTAGAGAAGATGGAGGAAAAGTCTACAAAGAGGAATGAATGGTTCTCCATGTCTAGGCCAAACTGGTCATATTTAGAAGATATTTTCATATTACACCCATTGTTGTGTGTATACATCGCATTGCTAATATGTGTACACATAGTAAAAATGCTAAGTGCATTGAAATATCCATTCTTTATAGATGTTCTGAAATGCCTTACTAGTGATAATAAAATAGTACATTTTATAAATATTCTTTTGTTAAAATTCATATGAAATTTGTCTTTTGGAAACTGAATGACTGAAGTGCCTCTTTGAGTGATCCACATTGTGTGCGTGTACTGGTTCAGAGGACAAGGAGGAAGAAAACTGTGTAGAAGGTTCCATGTCAGCTGTTTTATAGTGAAGCAAGATTAACCATCTTGTCTTGAATGTTCTGTGCATTTTGCTTTACTTTGCTGTGTATATAGTGTATATAATGGACAAACGAGTCTTAATTTTACAGCATCTTGTATTTCCAGATATCAATGAGGTTGCCAATATATGACAAAAGTAGAGTTCATGATCTCATGTACCTTCTGTGTTATGTAGTAGACTGCTGTCTGAAAACAACTTGAGGAAGTGAAATTAAATCCATCTCTAAGCATGATACTTATACTTGCACACAGTAAATTCTAGAAGGGCTGAATAAAAAGGAAAGTGTTAAATAGAAGAGACAACTTTGTGGTTGAACATGATAAACTAAACTACTTCAATATATATGAGTCATAAGGTGTTTTGTGTTTGTGGGTCCAAATTATTCTTTATATTTTATCCTTTGCATGAAGCACATGCAGACATTGCCACCCCACACCCAAAGACTCTCAGAGAGTAAACTCGTGTATGTCTGTGAATGTCCTGGGTGTTAGACCTGTAGCTTGGCATGAAAACCTGCTCCTTCTCTTGGTCTTTGTGTTTGTATAGAATGAAGGGGCTCTGCTCTTTTGGAAAGACCTACAACTCTTTGTCTTTACTTTTCAGGATGAGCAAACTCTTCTGAAGGCTGTTCTGCCATGTCTCTTCCTTCCCGCTTTCCCATTCTTTCCTTTTTTCCCACTTCATTTTGAAATGTCAAAGAGGTTTGGGAAGCCAGAAGGCACGTGGTAAAGACCATAGAAGAAAAAGAAATTTCCATTCCATGTCTTTGTCAGTCTAGGCCTTCTTTATCGCGCACAGAGGCCATTTCCCTAGCACTAAAAGAAATATTAGGAGCATTAATTCTTTCAGCTGCTAAGATGCTGTTTAGGGACCCTAAATAAATAGAGCCTGTGTTTTAAAATTTAAGGGATACTAGTACATTGTTATTCAAGTTGTATGGAAAAAATATCTTCACCTTCTTCTGAAACCATGTTAACATTTTGAAACTGTGCATTATTCTTTTCAGTAGATAAAACATTTAAGGTCAGAACTATGCTAGAATATCCAGATTCCCTGCCGTTGATTTTCTGCCACTGAAACCTCAAAACCAGATATTCTCAGCAGTGTACTGCATATATTACACAGATGCATCAAAGATTTATCACTCCTCTTGGTCCACCTCCGGGGAGCATTTCATCATCGAAGAAAATAACTAAACTCATTTGAGCCCCTCTTTAATTTTTAAAATGAAAATCTATATCCATCAGGCATATGCTATAGTTTCAGGGTAAGAAAACTAAGATCACTTTTGTGAAATACCTTTTTTTCTATAAGCACAATCACAAGGTGCTCAGATTATAAATAACTTAACATTTATTTTATATTAATAAAAAGAATTTATCAAGTTCCCAATATTATACTAGATATTTAGACTCTCTATCACAGTTTAAAATACACACACATGCACACACAAACACACATGCAACATTGATGTATTTTTCCTCTTCGGGCATGTCCAACTATTGCTTCCCCTTTGATAACTTTCATTGAAGAGCACTTTTCAACCTAAATTGTGTTTGCACAGTGCACTTAATTTGGCTTTTTGATGGAACTGACAGATCAATTCAAAAACGAATAAATTCACTGTTTTTCTTCTATTCTGAACATAACCAAATCCACTAAGCACATGTTTCCTTTAAAATAGAGAATCTTTTAAAATTTTGACTCGATAAAAGCAAGACTTATTTTAATAACTAAGGGAAGAAAAAGAGCTGGTGCTTATGCATACTATCTAATTTGATTCTTACAAACCCTTATATAGTGGATATTGTTATTAATTGCCTATATGGAGAAACTAACATTCAGAGAGAAAAATAACTTCTCTAAAGTTACAGAGCTTCATAGATCACTTAAAACTAGGAAGGTTTTCTCCAAAGTCAAATGCCCAACTCCTGTGCTATACAACCTCTCTAGGAATAAGCAGTCATGGAGGAGAATAAGCAGAGAAATATCATTAGTTCAAATTAACTGGATACAACTGAGGACAAATAAGCCAAAAATATGAATCTCTCAGTCCCTGGCCTCATCTTTCCAGCGTTTTCTTTTGTCTTGAGCAATGTTCTATGTTCAGGCTTTCAACCTGGCAACCTATTTGCCTGAGACACATAAAAAATTCATCCATGATCTCAAAAATCAATTAGCCTCATCTATTTCACACGTGTCAAACATTTGCTGATTATTTTGACAAAAATATGTGGAAATTCAATTTGTTTTATAAAATTTTATATTCCAAGTCAATAGTTTGCAAACATTTTGCAATTAATAATAAAGTCTTACCTGAGCATTGATTTCTTAATGGGTTACCCATGCTATGATTATTAGGAAAAAAAATAGTAATGTAAAATTTGCTTGTATACCTTTTTGGTTTGTTTAAGGAAGTCACTTTCATTCTTTAAATTTCATTTGCACTGTTAAAATCCCAGATTTTTTAAGCTTTGACCTTCCTGGGCTTCCTGTCTAACTGCCTGACAGAATTCTTCACCTGAATATCCATGATGCTTTTCAAATAACATGTCACCACTCCTAAAGTTTCACAGTCTTTTTAGATCCAATACATTCTCAATGCTTGTACAGGAGTGTATGACTTGGAGTAACATATAACTTTTTAAATAATAAATTTTCTGACACAAATTAGATATCACTCACATAAATTATTGAATCCTAACCCCAGTCATCAAATTTAGAATTCATTCAATCTGCTTCATTTTACTAATGAGAAGGCTCAGACTCTCAGAGAAAGTGTGACTTGTCCAAGATCATCATGAATGTGTCGCTGCAAATAGAATCTTGAATCTTAATTTTTAAAAAATAATTGCTGTTATTTTTACACTGGGCATACTATGAGTCAGCTGCCACACTGACAGTTTTACATGCATTATGTCATGTAATTATTCACTTAACGCTGTTAGGCAAGTTTATTATCTCACATTGGAACTGAGGAGAGCAGAGCTCTGGAAGGTAAACCCATTCATTCAGATTCATGCAGTGGAAAATCAGAGTCCGAGCTGTGTCAGTTCATCCCAAATTCCCTCACTTTAGTAAGTTGCTTTAAGCCAACATTCCTTCTGTGTCACCCACTTCCTTTCTAAGAACTCAAGTTATATAAACATAGAAATACATTTGATCATTTTAACTGTTTAACACTTCATGGTATAGGGCTTTTCACAACAGAAATGATACATTAAAATATTAACAATTACATATTTCACACAAATGCTATCAATCTTCAAGTTGTTCCAACTTGTAAAATATGTCTACAAATCACAAGGTGACCAGGTATTTTATGATGTTTTGTATTCTATTGTCGGTAAACTGGATGTCATGTATTCAGATTCTATTAAACTATTTATTAAAATGTCCGATGTCTCTTTTCCTGCATTGCCATAAATATTGCCATTATAAGTCAGTACCTTTCAAACTTAGTTTCATGACTACTCAAAATATCTTAAAATATTTTAGAGAGTATCAAAAAGACCCTAAAATAATTCATTTATTTCTTTTATATTTTGGAAAACTGCATGCCTTATATATTAATTTGAATCTGGAATTGGTCAAGGAAGAGATATAAAATAAGTTTTAAGATAGAGTTACAAATGTAAGTAATCAGAGAGAGAAAAACAAACAGAACAAATTATTAAAGAACTAGAATACTAGGAAGAATTTAAATAGGAATTAAGCAATATATACTTCCTCATTTATATAAAATCAAAGAGTTTGAGCTAGCCACAAAAGCAAAACCTCTAGACCATTTTCTAGGTTGGTGTCTCTTTGAGTCAATGGAATAATAATACGGGAAACCTTGTCCAATAACAATCCAATTTAAGCAATGATACAGCTATAAATAGCAAACAATTATATGTTCCCTGGTATGGCCAAAATGCATCATGTGAGCCAGCTACACAATCAATTATTCAGCAATCCAGTTCATCTTATTAAGACAATCTTAATAAAATAATCAAAAGATCTATCATTTGATTATGTCACTATGCATTATGTCATGCATAATAAATAAGTAACTACACTGGGTGATACATTCTCAAAAATGTCCTTTCCATCCTACCTCTGTGGCTATTGCCTTAGGTCAGATACCATCACCTCTTACCTGAATTACTGTATTAAGTTCTTAATGGGTCTCCCTATCTCCAATCTCATCAACCCCACATTACCCTTTAATGACTTCACATCACCTTGAAAACAACTAGAAGCTTCTTTTTGTGCTCTAGCCAGTGCCTTTGTTTCTAGTCATGCTGACCATTCTCAATGGAAAGTCTGTTTTCCAGTTGTGTTGAATTCAATACTATTCCTAGACCCAACATAATCTCTTCTTCCTTTTCATGAGATGTTTCTCAAATCCAGTGCTTTTCTTTTCCCCTATCATCCAGTTGATTTATCCTTGAACAACACCCTGCTAAAGCTTTATCTCCCCCAAGCAAAGTTTTCCATAACCTCCTCCAGACTGAGCTGGCTCCTCTGTGCTCCTGTTGCAATACCCATTCCATAATGGCAGTCACTATCTCCACCATCAGAACAATTTCTTGAGGCCAGAGACTATGTTTTAATTATCTTTGTGTCCCAATATCTAGTTGAGTCCCTATATGAATATGAAAAAATGCAACAGAAGAAAAACTCAATTGATGTTTGTTTAAATGATAAATAAATGAAATAAATCAACACTTCCTAAAAGTGCCTGGTCTTAAGAATCATTTGGGTGCTCATTAAAAATGCAGATTTTCAAGCCAAGATTCATATTAACTAGTATGGACTAAAGCAAGAGATTTTAAGTGCTTACTGAGTATCCCAGATAAATTTCATAATAACGAAACTGAGAGAATTACCGTAGTCATGAGAGATAGGAAGATCAATGTCTTCGCACAAAATATCTCTGTCTCTGGGTTACCTCTCTTTGAGATATTCATGAGAAGGTCCCTCACCCTTTATTTGGTACCTATCTGCACAGTACAAGGAAAAAAACAGTTTTCATCATATAAAACTAAGGGTATAAAGATAATCTTTCCTTAGCTCAGAATATAAACTCAGCAAGGGGCTGGGTTATGATTTCAACATTGTCTGTATTCTTTCAGCTAGTGCTTTCAATGTGGCCTAAAAATGTCATGACTCAGAGTAGTTATTTGTAGAATTGTCTCAAAATTTTTTCTAAACCACTATAATTTCACACCTGGCATTGAAACTACCTAGTTTGTCTGCAAGAACCCACTTGCTTGGCGATTATACAGCTGAAACCAACTTAGTGTGTAAATGTTTTATTCTCCAAATCTAGGAATACAAATTTATTCAAAAAGGAGGCTGTGTTCCATGTTGCCTCGACTCAACATTCCTTACTCCCAAATTCATGCAATCTTTTCACCTCCACCACTCTGAATAATCTTTTTTTTTTTCTGTAGGTGACTAATAATTTCTGAATTGCCAAATCTAATCAAAATGTTTTCCATACTTATTGGCCTCTGAACTGACAGTACGAGGCAAGCCTTTCTTCAACACTCACTCCTTGCTGGATTCCTGCTTCTCCTTCTCCTCTCTCTGCTACTTTTTGAGCTCTTTTGCAAATTTATAATTTTGTTTTTCCTGCTTCTAAATATATTTAGTTCCATTTTGGAATCTAAACTTGTTGGTCTAGAAGTTAAATTTTTCCAAATTTGACAAGCTGTTTGGATCTTATCACACGAAACTCCTCTCCAGCTTGTCTCAGTGGCCCATTCCTGTAATACCAACACTTTGGGAGGCCCAGGCAAGAGGATTGCTTGAACCCAGGAGTTTGAGACCAGCCTGGCAATATAACAAAAACTCCTCTCCACATTTTACGGTCCAGGCCGGCAATAGTCGGATGTGGCTTTAAAATGTATGTTAATTAAAATTAAATAAAATAAAAAATGTAAGCCCTCAGTCACACTACCCATGCGCCAAATGCCCAGTAGCCACATGTAACTAATGGCTGCCATATTGGAAAGCACATTTATAGAGCATTGCCTTCATGGAAAAGGTTCTATTGGGCAGTGCTAGTTTAGGCAGCTGGTCTACTCAAATGTCTCACATCTACACTTTTAAGTCATTCCAGTCTCTGTACCTGGAATGTTATCCACCAAATCTCTTTATACTGAAATATAATCCTTTCTTCAAGATTCATTCTGAGTGTTTACTTCTCTCCCAAGTATATACTGAACACTCCAGCAGCCCTACTCTAAGCTCTTCAAGTGTAGCAGCCCTATTCTAAATTCTCAAAGTTTTCTGTACTACTCTTACTCATTTTGCTTTGTTCTGTCATTATTGGTGTGAATGCCAGCTCTCCCTGATTAGAGATTAAAGGTTCTGAAGAGTTGACAGTTGCCAACTGTCACTGAGTGCTTTCAATATGCTAAGTTAAGTGCTTGGTGATAGTTCTCACATCCTCATAACTCCCCTGTGAAATATATGGTGTTTTATCACACTCACGTTAAAGAAACTGGTATTTAAAATGATGAAATAATTGGCCAAATTAAGGTCTCAAGGCAGAAGATCACAGAGCAAGCCCTGAATCACTCCAGGTGGATTTAATTCCAAAGCCATGCCCTTAACCACAAGAACACATTGCTCCCTGATCTTGTTCACTATATTAATGCCTGCCCCAAGTCTCCAAATACTAAGGCACCACTCACTCCACTGTGAACAGTGAATAGATGACTAATGCCTTATATGCATAGGGTAATTTATAGTTCATAAAACTTGTTAACAGCCATAATTTATTTGCATATGATCTCTCCAACATCTCTGAGGCAGCTCCACAGGAAATATTATCTCCATTTTACAGAGACTGAGAGAGTTCAGAGGCCTTCTGAAAATCAAATGGCATTTAGTGACCTAGATAGAGAGGAATTAAGTCCATGTCTTCTGTCTTCAAGTTCCATCAGCCTTTCTTTGAACCCCCACTGAGAGTTTAAAACTCATCAACAATCAACAAAGGCTCAAAGTGCTATATCTCAATATACTCCTTTCTACTTGCCCTTTTTATTGTTTAAAAAACATGATGAGGCTTAATTGTTTATGTCTATGGGAGGGGGAGAGGCAATTTAGTCAGGTTTTCCATGTTGTTAAATAGCCACAAACTTCAATCTTTATCATATTGTTTTTGCCCTAACCTCATTAAGATAACTTGCTTATATTAAACAAAATTCTGGGAATGTTAATTAGCAATTTAGCTATGAATATGCATGATTATTTTTAAGTCCACTAATAATATGCATGGGTCTTATCTGTAATTATATCTAAATGATCTCCTTTTCTGTCTCTCTCTTTTTCCTTCAGGAAAGTCATTTAAAATGCATTCGGGAAATATTTGAAAAAACTAATTCTATTACTCTTATTTTCCAGAATTTTCTTAAATATTTTATGGTTATAATTATTTTTTCCTTCTCAAGGCAAAGCAGTGTATCATCACATACATTATCATATTTGTTGACAAAATGTGAGATTCAAGAAATTAATTTTATACCAGTTGAATAACAGAAGAAAAATTATAGTCTTTTCTTCTTTATTATACTAATTTTCTCATATCCTTAAACAGTTTCGTATGTAGTCTCTATCTCCAATTACATTTAAGTATGAGTATCATACTTCTATTTATTTCATATCTAACTTACAGCATTGTGTATTTGTGTGTGTGTGTGTATATATATATATATATATATATATATATATATATATATATTATATATATGGTTAGTCAGGGGTAAGAGATAGGATGATAAAGCTCATCTATTTTGAGTGCCTTTTCTCAGTTATTATGCACATTCTTTATAAAAAAATTTTTTTCATCTAACCTGGAAAGCTAAAAATAAGTCTAAAACATAATTTGTCCAGGACAACCTTTCCAGTATAGTGGTAAAGGTGTATTTCAAATCCAGGCCTGCCTTATTCCAAAGCCTCTGACCTTTTCACTATGAGTGACCAAATGGTTGAATAGCTGAATATTAAATAAAATATCTCTTGGGTAAAACATAAATGTGCCTGATAACTATTCACTAAAATATTTATTAGATGAATAAAAAAATAAATGGTGGCTATACATTTGAATACATACAGCTCAATACACATCAGCTCCCCACCAAAAGAGATCATTTTCAAATAGACATTCAGGAGGAATACACAATTAGGAAAATGTTTCAGCAATGATGAGGCTTTTATAGGATTACTCTTCCCAAGTTCAACAGTCTTAATGCACATGCAATTTGTTTGAAGTCTATAATGCCTTTGGATTTCAAGATGAGGAGTCTGATCATCTGGAAACAGAAAATTAAGGATCTGAAATATTGTTAAATAAATAGATTGAACTGAAATTAGCCTCTTAGGACTTAAAGTGCTTCCACATAAAGTCCAAGAGATAGAAAAAAGAGTGATGTTCTCTACAACTAAATATTGCCTTAATTCTAAATTTAGCTTCTGCCATTTGATCTAATGTTGCATCAAAGCATATGGGCCCTCAACATATGAAGAGTTTGCACCAGTTTAAAAAAATGCATCACATGGGCAAGAATGCAAAACCAAGTAGTAGCAATGTTTCTTTCACTACTCGTTTCATTACTATTTTTCATACCCACCGCCACAATGTGAACTTGCCTCCAATCACTTTACATTGGCTTATTTTAAAAGCCTTCTAACTATTCTCCCTACTGTCACCCTTTCTCCCCATTTTCACTCTTACTACAAATGGCTGCTAAAAAAAAAAAAAAAAAATCTTCCCCCAAGACAGCTTTTATCACAAGCTCAAAAACCTATCACAATTCTCTAATTCCTGGTATATACAACTCTTAAAGCCCTATCCCCCCCCATCCTAGCCTCTTCCTGAGGCAGATTCTCTGTTAGTAAAAAACAATCTTCTGCTATGCCCGATATTTTCTATTCTGTGGCATGCCAATGATCCTAATGTAGAGCTTTTGAACATGATTTGCAAGTTATCTTTAACATATTTTCATATGGTTGTATTATCAATCTCTGTATTAGTCAGGGTCCCAGAAGGAAACAGAATTCATTCCAGAAGGTTCAAACAAAGAGATTTTAATGAAGTTATTTGTATAAGTTGCAGACAGAACTAAGGAACAAATGAGATGATGACAAGGTATCCAAAGACTAGCAATGGTGAGCTGTCAATACTGACCCTAGGGGTAAAGAGATAAGGAGGAGTAGTGTTTCCTGAGGAGCCCAGTACAGGTGGAGGCATGGAGGAGGACAGGCTAGAGGGAGTTACAGCCTGAATTGACAGTAGTGGGAA
>NW_007255944.1:40419-67520 GCF_000164805.1 Carlito syrichta | reverse complement strand
GGATTTGGCAGTAGTGGGAATCTGCCTGAGAAAAGGGAGGCACACCTCATCAACAAAGGTACCTGCACAATGAATATCTGTATGCCTAACCCAAACCCTGAATTGCACCCACAATTTTAAAATAAAAAATTTAAAAGTTAAAAAAAAAAAAGACACCACCAAGACCAGGACATAGGTTTAAAGTAGGAAATTAAGAAGAAATAGCCCAAACTCTTCCAATATCCACACTAGAGCCTCCCACTGGTTCAACACAAGATGAAGACAAAGAGAAGAGAATCCTACTGGTGCAACTGACAAGGGTCAGCTTCCCAGAGCACAGGAACGACATAAAATTGCCTTGAATGGATAGGGCCTTGCAAATAGAGAACAACTTGCATAGAACAACTGGACTGTGTTGTAGGCTTCTGGAGAGTGGCAATTCCTGAGATACTCTGCATCTGAAGTCACAGAACAGTTACAGACCTCACTCTACATTTCACTTCTAGCAACTGTATCTAAGTAGAGGCTCAGTTTCCTTACCTTTAGTATAAGAATAATACTTTGTAGAATTGCTCTGAACATTAAATGAAAAAAGTGTATTAAATGTCTTATAAGTACTCAATAAATGATAACTACTGTTACTGACTAAATGAAAGTTATACACACACATAAATATACAGTCTCTTATAAAACATCTTTTAATAAAAGAATGAGTTATCCATGACAAATATCAACAAGTGTTAATGGTCACCTTTGTTGCTCACTTCTACCCCCTATCCCCCAGCCTTAAAAACATGTGGCAGGACATCTTCAGGACTTGGCAGGCAGATTATTTTATTTTACACTAGTGACTTGGATGCCATTCCTCTTCCTTCCACTCAGTAACAGACGGTGCCCTGGACAGCAGTGACATCTGCAGCCCCAAGGGAGAAGGGTCAGCACAAATTTTAATTTTGCTTTTGGTTTGGGGCCTTAAATACACAAACAGATTTTTTTTTCTCCCTGTCAGTTTGCATCTAGCTTCGTATCTGACACTTTTTAATGCTTTATGTATTTTGATTGACCCAGAAATTTATAGCTTCAGGTTTTTGCTTATTTTGCTCTGTCTCTAATTCAATCTCCTAGATTTAAAAATAAAAGGCAAAAAGAAACGTGAAAAACTATTCTAGCTGTCATTTCTGTATCACGACAGGGGTAAGAAAGAGGGCACTCTGCTCTTTTTGAGCTTTCCTGTATTACAATATGTTAATATTTGAATATTTCAAATAACAAAAAATAGGAATACTGAAAATAACCTATAAAATTTTAGGATAATTGGACTCAACTAGAAAAAGAGAACTTAAAAGCTGAGAGAACGTTTAGAAAAATTACGTTGTGTTCACTGACGAGAAATTCAATTCTACACTAATCTCTACTATGAGAATAGAAATACATACATGCATACATACATATATAAAGCTTTATTCTTAAAAGGTCAAGTGTCTGCACTGGAAACACTGTCATCTTCCAGAGTTCAATCTCAGTAAATCTCTGCTTTAGGAGAATCTCCTGATGTTTGTGGTAGGCACATTTGGGGCCATCAGAATTTCCTACACAGGCATCCCACAGAAAAAAAGCATCTATCCTTAAGCACATAAAACAGTATCCTCATTACTGAGACACCATCAGCCTCAATCGTATTTGTAATTTCCCTTTACCCTGAAGCAGTCTTCAAAGGTCAAAGAGAACACTAAAGGCTGTATCTGTAAGATAGTCAAAACCAAATAGAACTAAAGACTGGCCTCAGGTAGCTATATCTAATAAATCAGTCACAGGGCCATGAAAACTATAATTCATGCCCAAATGTTCTCCTTGGTCAAGGAGAGACTGACTAGACAAAGTCAAAACTCAAGGGTCATTTCTGATTAGCTTTTATCCAGAGTATGATAGTAAAACTCAAGAAGCTTCACAAATAATTATGCAACTAATTTTGCTGTTTGGATTAGATAAATCATTCAAAGTCCCCTTCATCTGTTCAGGCCTGATGTTTTTAGACTAGATAAAATTCTCAATCACAAGAGAATGTTGAGCCTCATTTCAACTATGCAACTGGTAGAAGAAGAAAGTAGAAGTAGACCTTCTTTAATTTTGATGCCAGAATGACAAATAAAATGGCATCCAGAAGTCATTTGGACTAGTACATCAAGTAATTCGTCAACAATTCACATGACTGAATTGTATGAAAAAGAGAATTATGACATCTCTCGGTCTGGTTCCTTTCTCTGGCCCAAGCCAAGTTATTCCTCTTGATTCTAGTTTCCAATTTGTAAACAAGGAATATAGAATCACAATCTCTAAAATTTCTTCCCACTCTACAAAAAAGTTCTTATTTCATACATCAAGAAGGATCAAAATATAAATTTTTTAAATTGTAGATGTTCCCATGAGGCTGCTTTTCAGGTGAATTTGTTTTGTTTTGTTTTCTTTTCTTTTCCTTTTTTTCTTTTTTTCTTTTTTTTCTTTCTTTTTTTCTTCAGATGAATTTGAAGCAGCCAAATGTATAGTCAAAAACTCTCTAACACCAGATAAAAGAATGTAACCAGAATCATGCAAAGTTGAAGAATCCAATTCACAGAGACAGATTAATCCCTTAACCAAGATTATCATACAGTTATACTGCTGGTATATTTCCCACTCATTTGTTGACTGTGTATCAAAAAATCAGATCTAGAGATAGGACAGGTAGATAGGTAGAGAAAAAGAGAGAGAGACAATTGACAGATTGATAAATTAGATAGATAAAAATCAACAGAGAAATGGAAAAATGACAGATATTTTTAAACCACATTTCTAAAATATGTATATCCAATGAAAAATAAAAACCAGATTAGAGACAATACAGATCGTTAGCAAGAAGAGATCAAGAATGAATAGTATTTAGATATATCTGTCATAAGGTCCTACACAATACAAAAATGAGTTGTGATTCCTTTTTAGCTACCTGAGATTTTATTAAAATGAGCATCCACATGAGCACTGATTAACAATATGGTATATATCATTTACTGATGATATATAAAAAACAAAACAAAAAACTTTATTCCAAGTGACTGAGCATTGGGAACATTTCCTTAAAAGATGGAGGCTTGGAAACATAGTTGAATGTCTTTGATAGGTCTGGAAGAGAGAGAGCTGAAAAAAAGCACCCTGGCTTTCATACCAGCAGAAGAATCTATTGATGTTTTTGAGAAAGCAGAGAGTCACGGGATGTTTAAACCTAAGGAAGAGAAAGTGAACTTAAAACGCTTTTAATCAATTGGGTTTAGATAATTTCATACAAGTCTGATTCAATTTTTAATTTTTGAATAATTTTTTTAACTGGATGTCATCCACCTATGGATTAAATAAAAGAAAACAAAGGGGGGAAAATGAGCAGTCAGATTGATTACGTAAGCCTATGTAAAAGATAGAAATGTTTATATGGGAGTTTCATGACTAAACAAAATGTAAACATCCCGAATACTCTTTCAACAAACTGGACATTAATAGCTTAAATAAAATCTTTCTCTTTTTTTAATCCTTATCTTAGCTTTAAAAAGAAAGGAACACATTATTTGTTGAAGAGTTTATGTACATATTGAGTCAGAGCCTAATTTCTCAACCTCAAAGTCAATTTAGCAACTAGAAATGACACGGAGAACAAGAAGATATACTGTTCTTTTGGGGAAAAGTGTCTCTCACTGCAGTGTGAACTTGACAAGTGCCTCTCACTGCAGTGTGAACTTGACAAGTGCATCACCTACCTTGAAGTATTTTTAAATCTAGTTATTCATTTAACAAATAATTATCCAGTACCTTCTATGTGGCAGGCATAGTAGACACAAAGATAGGCAAAAAAGACATGCTCCTTGTCCTCATGGAACTTACAATTTAATGGGGTGTAAATATCAAATATTTCCACACATAAATGTACAGCTGTAACTATAATAGAGCTAAAATGAACATGGTGCTCTTTGAGAACCAACCTAATCAGAGGTATCCTATTCTTGGAGTTTTGCTCATCAGCATCAGGTGAAGGAAGTATTTGTAAGAATAGTATGTTCTTCTGGACATTCCAAAATCCTGTTCTGTGAGCAACCACTGATGGTATGCCTCACCATCCCAAACAGGCTTGGTTTCAAGCTGGACTTGTTCAGAGTGAGCCCAGCACATCATGGAAGATGAATTCACAATAATGTGGCACGCACCCCACATCATCCAACACCTTCCTCAACTCGATCAGTTCAGCCCTGGTCGTCATCCATGAGTGACGGTTGCAGCACCACAGCTGGCTTTGCAAGGATCCAGGTAGGACCCATTGCCCCCATCCCCAGTGTATTCCTACAGTGACATGCTATATATTAGGCAGATACACAAATTCGTGGCATTTGTTTTTGGCATGGCAACACTGCAGTATTGGGAGTTTATCGTTTGTCATTTGAGTGACAATGTTGTGCTTGTGCATGCACCTTGCATTTGGCAGATTTGAAGCAAGTTAGTGCTATTTGTGGTCTAAATACAATGGGGTGTCAAGTGGAAAAAAGCAGACACTTCCAACGTATTCTTCTGATTGAGTGAAACAGTAAAGGCAAGGGAGGTGGCTCAAAACATTTGTGCCATGTACAGGGAGAATGTCGTTGGGGAAATCATACCAAGAAAATGATTTTGTCATTTCAGAGAGGGTCACTTCAACCTGAGTGATTCTCCATGTTCAGAAAGACCATCGGGCTTTGATGAAGACCATTTAAATGCTTTAATCCACAATGATCCACATCAGTCAGTCCAGGAACTGGCAAATGTGATGAACTGTGACCAGTCGACCATTGTGTGGCATTTGCATTCTACAGGCAAGCGAAAACCACTACAAACTTATGCATCAATCCAATAGTTTTGGAGCTTCGGTTAATAAGTCAAGGGGAAAACCAAATAAAAGAACTTTCTTCAGGTGAGAGGTATACATCAAACAACAAAGTCTTAACTTCTAAAACCAGAATTTCCTAACAAGAAGCAGGTATCAATATCAAATTAGGGTACAAGACCCATCCAAGATTACCCCCACAGGCCCAGCCTGTTCTTCCTCATTCCCTGTGCCCTTAAAGTAATCAAGGGAGTACCCTAGCCATACCTAACTAAGTAGTTGAATGTCTTTGATAGGTCTGGAGGAGTGAGAGCTGGAAAAAACACCTCGTCTTTCATACTAACAGAAGAATCTATTGCTGTTTTTGAGAAAGCAGAGAGTCATGGATTGTTTAAACCTAAGGAAGAGAAAATGAACGTAAAACACCTTTAATCAAGAAATTGGGTTTAGATAATTTCATACAAGTCTGATTCAATTTTTAATTTTTGAATATATTTACTAATTCAAGAATAGTTTTAAATCCTCAGGGGGTGAAAAGAAGGACAATTATGATCTTCTACCTTCAAATATAACTTTCCTGAAATGAAATGAGGAAATCCAATTTATAATCACAATGAAAACTCTTATCTGAATCCCAAAGTCAGCTTGTTTTTTTCCTTGGAAAAATACACGACTGAAGGACGGGGGCTGCAATTTCATATTCTCGGTGGTACTTGGTACAGTATCATTTCTGTGAAAATGCCTTATAAATGGCTGGGGGTATAGTTTTAACCTATGTTTTTACATAACCACAGGTAACCCAGGTAACTCTGTGCAGGTACAATCATGTTCTGCTTAAGCGGCCTTGTTTCAAACAAGGGCTCTATTATGAAGCCAAAGCAGATGTTATAAACATATCGATGCTAGGGTCATTTTGCATAGTGACATGCACTGTAAAGTTAAATCTAAGCTTTCCTACATTATTTCCAGGAATTATTGTGTACTTAAGATCAACCAATTAAGAACACAAACCAGCAAATGAACAAATTTTGCGTCAGTAAAATTCCTGACACATTTTATACCTCTTACTCAGTCTAGACTGCGTTTTTCTACAAAGAAAGGCTTGCTTATTTTGCATTTTTTATTAAAATTTCAAAATAATTTGATCAGAGATCTCACACCACACTAGTCCCTTAGTGTATGATAATCACCAAGAAACTTGCCTCAGCTGCAGCAGTTGGGATTTGCAACATCTTTTAATGATGCCAAACAGTGATGTCAAGAAGATAAGAGAAGAGGAAAGAAACTAATGAGAAAATCCATGGAATAAACAGGCTTCATTAATTTCTGAGCAGGAGACATAAATTCATGAATGTCTACCAATGAATAGCATGAAATATAAATGAAAATATATATATATATGAAAAGTCACTGTGTGCACGTTTTTCTTAAAAAAGTCACCTAGTTCTTATACACTCAAAATTTCATTATACACAATGTGTATATATATATACACATATATATATATACACATATATATATATATATATATACTCAATATTGTGCCAATAACAAAAGATGAATGCAAGTAATGTTTGACCTCTGCAGTTACAAGAGGTGCTCAGAGTGGTTACTATCAACATTCAGACACTTCTGATTACGGGGAACTACTGCAGGACTTGTTGCTATGCAAGGCCTCCCAGATATTCTCTTGTGCACATCACACAGAGCACCAGGAGTCTCAAACTTATTACAGATGTGAGCAATTGTTAGGTGTGTTGAGGTTCTGTTGCATACTCACGCCTCCATTGTGTTGTACTTCCACAACGTTCTCGAATTTCCAATACCACTTCAAAACTGTCCTGCGCTCCTCAAACGACAACCTCACTTCCGCCATTTTCTTTGACTATCCTGCCTGTTGTAAGTGATGCTAGGAATCATTTGATTAATGCCATCTTTTGAGTGAACGTCATACTACACATTGCTACCATAATTCAATTCAACTTTGAAAAATAATACATAGATAACATCGCTTAAAATGTGTATACATTTTTTGGTATCCCTGGTGTATCAAGACTTTCTTAGGTAATAACCCCTATGCCTAAGAACTATTGTAGCTAGTTTCCACATAATAAAATAAATAAAATGTGGAGTTGAACCTTAGATGTCTACCTAGTGTTTATTCTGAGTGGTAATGAGCCTACACAAGAGCAAAGGGACAAAAGAAGGAAGGCTGCACATTGGGAAGGAAGAGAAGCATCGCTTTGAAAATGTGTCCTAACCAGGTAAATCCATTCAAGACATGTGGATAAGAGCCATGTGGACAAGGAAGGAAGGGTCCAGTCTGGGTGTCTCTGAAAGGAAGTTTTCATTCTGGAACCCGAAAGGAGGGTAAATGCACCTGAAAATCAAACCAGGAGAGACCTGTTTCAAGAACTAGAGTTAAAGAGAAGGAATCTTTTTACTGGAGATAGATGCATAAGACCTAGGAAGGGAAACCTGTAGCCAACTTATAAGATTCCATAAAGACAGACTGAATAATGAGACTGTGGGGAGTTTACAAATGCAGACAGGATTTTCCTGGAGGTTTCCCTGAAGTAAACCTACTCTTTTCATAGTTGCCATGTTACAGATACTACTGAGCTACCCAGAGAACAGTTAAGGGGACAAATTCCCTGGCCACAGGGCTGTTATCCTTGAAAGACCCTGGAGCTCCTGTGTGATTAGGAATTACCAGCAACAGAGCAGGCTGTGTGTATGTCTATGTTTGAGAGTGAGAGGAGGGAGGAGGTGATGAGAAACTCTATTGAGTTTGCCCTCTTTTGGCATATCTTCTTCTCAGCTTATTTTTATCAAAATGATAATTATCATCACCACCATCCTTGATGATTACCCAAGTCTCTTGTTCACACTCCTCCCAACTCTGTCTACACATGTACATCAAAGACACACCATAGTCATTAAGAATTGTAAAAACCAGTTGTTTGCCCATCCTTATAGTCATCTGTCCTAAAAGGTCATTTAAATATTTAATCAAACCTGTGACCCTCCAGGGACGAGTGTGAGTCATGTAGTTCATAAAGTGGGCTCTGTGTCAGTCTTAGGGATAATACAGTCTTAGGGATAATCCCACAAAGAAATCAGGAACAGGGAAATATTCTGGCATTGGGCAGAGGAGAAAAGAGCTAAACGGTTTCCTGTACTCTGCTGAAATAAACCTTCACACCAACTAATGAAACCTCCATGGAAAGCATCATGCCAGAATCCAAGAAGGTTGGCAGCATATTGAAATGTAAACCAATGCTCCTTAAAAAGGTGGGGGGGGTAGGTGGGCATTTGAAACCGACATGAATTATTTGTTTTTCTGCTACTTTGGATTGGCTACATTGCTGCTCCCTTTCACAGGTACAAATACACAAAAGAAGGCTTCTGTTTCATAAAAGTGGCTCAGACAAATGACACTCCTCAGGGTGCTGAACCCGATGCTGGCAGCCCGCCTGCTCTCGGTCTGCTGGTACTTTTCACTTCCACAGCTATCAGCCTGCTTCAGACCTATGCATTCACTCTGACTAGGGACAAAGAAAAGATCACAGTGGAAATCCTTCTGTGTGCTTCTAATAGGCCTATTTAGAGTCAATGAGAAAGCCTCATTTTGCACCTTCAAGGGTTCTACTGAATCAGTAAAACTGAAATGTTTCTGTGTGCTTCCTGCCCTAGTTTTACATCAGTCTGACAGGTGAAGCTCAGCAAAGCACTGGACACAATGACTTCCAACATCCTTCTGATTCTCTGTTGGTTAGCGGGATTTGGGTTTTATTTAAATTAGCCCATTCTCTGATGGATTCCTGAGCCCTTCTTTGGTTTTAGATAATCTCAGTGTGGTCTGCTGAATTGGCATATTTGGAGTCTTGAATCTCTCTTGGCAAAAAACTGAACATTGCTCCCATCCAACAGCTTAGCTAACACTGCCTATTTTCTTTCTGAAAGAGATCTGGGTAGCAGACATGTAGAGCATATTTTTACCTCCCACAGCAAGGCTGGGGAACTTGGGAGTTCACGAGCCAGGAACAAAAAGGAAATTCAAACCAGCAATAATGTCCTTAATGAAAGATATTAATCATTTTCCCAAATGAGAATCTTCAGTTCCAACCATTTGACCACAGTGATGTAAGCAAATAAGCTTGAATCCAAAAGGTGATGGATGGGTCAGTGAGATAATGGAAAATAATAAATATGTGCCTGGATGACATCATCTTTGTCAGAATACCAACTCCTCTCCCAACAAATACCATATCCCATGTCAGCCCACCGTTGGGGTGTAGTGGAGAAGTTCATAAAGAGGCAAGTACCATTTCTAAAAGCAATGCAAGTTCTATTTTTAAACTCAATGTTTTGGCCATAGAGCATTTTGATAACATAAGGGGAAGCCAGAGAAATTTGAGTGAGCTTTATGAAAGTCAGGCATACTTATTAACAACCACTACCTTCACCACCAAAATCCCAAAACAGGAAAAATTAGCATTTCACAAGAATTATTAGAGGTTAAGTTACCTGCCCAAGATCCCACAGCTAGGATGCAGTGATCAAGTGTCTACCAACAAGGCTGAGAATTTTATTAGACACAGAAAGCATAATAGAAACATCTAGTTCCTCTTAGGTCTTATGATCTAGTTAATAAAACTGCCAGCACTTTGAACAGATTTTCCTTACACTGCAAAGAAAAATGCTTAGCTGAATTACTGTCTATCCGGGTGACAAGAAGCACACCACCACCATCTGTAAAATCATACTCTGGTAGACTCGAGAGCATGTTGTTTAAAAGAACCCAAAAGAGAATTATTTTGAGAGATTAAGGAACATTGTTTAATATGTGTGTTTTATAAATCTGTAACTTATGTAGAAAAATGTCTGAATGAAATATTGCTGAAAAGTTGCATATCATTTTAATTTTGCTAAATCAAATCACTTTTTATATTAACCAACTAGAAAGTCATTATTTAAGAAACTTGTAGAAAATTCATTTAATATAAACAATTTGTTGTATTGCAAACATTCACCTCTTGACTTATTTCAGAATTTTCATTTTTACAAAAAAACAAAAAAATTAAATTTTAATACCTTCTTAAAATTTGGCATGTTTATGCCATGTTAAATAAATCATTTCCACATGCTTATAATACATTGTTATTAGTTAGGATGCTTTCAGCTGCAAATAATAAAAAATCCAATGCAAATGACTTTAACATTGGATGTATTATTAGCTCATATAACAAGAATGGGAGGACATTCTAGGGCTGGTTAATTTAGAGATTCAAAGATGTGACAGAGGTACCCTCTACTTTTCACTGCTATCCTCAGCATGATTTCTCTGCTATGGGTCCAGCCATCAATTACAGACATAACAATAGATTCAAGAACAAAAAGATATGCTCCCCTCCAAAAGGTCCTGGAAGACTTTCCCATCTATCTCATTGACTAGAACTGTACCACAAGGTACCCGCTCAACCAGAGACTGGCAAGCAGGCTAGGACCATTATCAATCAAGATTAACTGAGTTACAATGGGTGTACACTAAAACAAAATTGTTGTTCTATAGGTCTCTCAGCCCAGACTTCTGCTGTCCAATATGATAGCCACTAGCCATGCGTAGCTACCGATGTTTATAAGGCAATTAAATATGATTTAAAATTCACTTTCTCAGTATGCACTAGCCCTATTTGAAGTGACCAATAGCTACATGTGGCTAGTGGCTACTTTATTGGACAACGCAGATATAGAAAGTCTTCCTTACCTCAGAAAGTACTAACTGAGAGTGCTGACCTTAGATCAATGAGTAACAGTGTCTGTTGTATTCCCTATGTAGCAGGCAATAATCTTTGTGCATATTATCTCCTTTAATTTCCAACAGCTCTGTGAGGCAAGTATTACTATCATGTGTTACTCTGGACTCTAAGTTGCTAGCAAAAAATGGGAAAACCTAATTAAAAGAACCTTGAAAAATCTCACATACCTGTAGGAAGGACAAGATTAAGGTCTTCATCACTGTCAGAACTATTTCCATCTGTCATCTTTATTCTTTTTTCATGTCAATATTATTCTTCCAGGTCAGCTTTCTCCTTGTAATGGAAACTCCCCAGTCTTGTATCTCACACACTCAAACTACCCTCCACCCAGAGAGACTGATCCTCTTTTTTGTTCCAATTTTAAATATTCTTCAGAAGGGCTCTGATGGTCCAGCTTGGGTCAAGTGCCCAGTCTTAAACCAATCAATTGTAGTTGAAGAGATATTAAGGAGGGGATTAGGGTTGTAGAACAAAGATAACTTCATGGGCAGGAGTCCACTCGTGAATATTGAGGACAATTACCAGAGAAATTGAAATACTGAAGTCATCTCCTTCAACATGTTTTTTAAAGACTGAGTCCCTCAAGGTTCTGTCTCCAACCCTCTGCAGTTTGCTCTCCACATACTTTCTGGGTCTATCTCACCCAGTCACATTTCTACACTCCCAACGTCCTCTCTACAGCAAGACTTCGTTTTCTCATGCTCAGTTCACATAACCAACTCACTGCTTCCTGGACATCGGCAACTGTGTAGTTCACAGTATCCTTAAACTCAGTATATTCCATAGAATTCATCATCTTCCCTTTTTCCCTTCTCCCAATCATGCATTATGTCAGGAATGCTCTTTCAACCAATGACCCAATTTCCCAGCCCAAGGTGTCATCTGTGATTTGTCCCCTTGTTAAACACCAACAAATTGCCAAGTCCTAAATACATCTCTTAAAATGTGTTTTATATCCATATACTTCTGTCTATTCCCAGGGTACGCAACCATCATAGCCTGGGCCACTATCATCTCTGGAGGGATCACTGTAATATCTAACCAGTCTTCCTTCCTCCAGTGTTATGCCTCACCAATATATTCTCCACATTACAGCCAGAATAATCTTTCTAAAATGAAAATCCAGTTGTGTCACTGATCAGTTTAGTGATCAGTGCCCATTCATTGACTTTCTTTTTTTTTTTTGAGTTGGAGTCTCACTCTGTCACCCTGACTGGAGTGCAGTGGCCGCTCCCAGCGACCGCAGCCTCGACCTGCTGGGCTCCAGCGATCCTTCCACCTCAGTCTTCCAGGTAGCTGGAACTACAGGCGCGCACTACCACGCCTGGCTAATTTTTGATTTGTTGTAAACATGAGGTCTCGTCAAGTTGCCCAGGCGGTCTCATTGACTTTCAAAACACATTTCATCTCCCTTATGCTACATTTGTTCTCCCTGAAATATGTTCCTATTCACCTAACATAACATGTCATTGCAAAGACTTGACTCAATTATCTTTCCAATTAGACTGAAAGCCCTCTAAAGATAAGAACTATTTCTGTTTTGTTCACCAACATCTCCTTGGCAGTTAGTAGGCAGTGCTTGATTTTAAAAAAAAAGAAGGAGATAATAAATAAGCTAAGTTTAATGTATTGATCTATTCCATAAATGTTTTAAGGAAGTCTATTTGTGCCAGATGCTACCCAAAGGACTGGAATGCACTAGCAAATGAAACAAAATCCTGGCCCATATTAAGCCTATGCTCTTATGGGAAAAAACAACAACAATAAACCAATAAATAAATGAGCAAGCTTACATTGAACAAACACATTCTTAACTGATATTTTCCATCATGTTTTTCAAGTTGTCTCTTCATTATTCCATTATCTCATTAACGTAGCATGGAAATAAAGTACTTTCCCCTCAAACTGTATGAAGTTAATTCTTTTTTAAAAACACAACACTACAGAGTCAGGGCATCTATAATCAGGAAGCCAAAAATTCCAGTTAAAACTTGACTGATGGACACCGGCCTATATGTGTTTCTAGAATCATATTCCCATGTAGCAGTGCAGTTGGGAGTTCAATGACAAACTACCAGAAGAGTTCATTTTCCTCTTAAATTACAATAAAGGCCTATTTATAATGGTTTGTGTTGAACTTCTTTCATTTAAAAAAATGTCATTCCAATAATTAATACACTTACAAAAAGTCATGCCCAAATGGGCATCATATATCATATTTACATGAACAAGAGGACTATTTGGCCATTATTATAGACAGATTAATTAATTTAACAGACCCATAATGCTAAGCATATGCTGAGTTCTGAGACTACAGACCCTGCCTACCAGCAACTTACAAACTATTGTCTAACTATTGTCTTCTTCCTAAAATATAAGCTCTTTGAAGGCAGATGGTTAGCATGATACAGAGGTTAACAAATAACAAAAGCAATCAAAAAATAACCAAGACTCTTTTTTATTATAAAGACGTGGAGTACAATTCAGGTTTAGGAATACAAATGTTGATTATGCAGGTTCCCTTGTTAATGAGGTATGCCTCTTCCTCCCCTAGCAGTTTCCCTCAACTGCCAATCCCACACCCCTCCCCTGACAATTTCCCACTGCCAATCCCTTTCGTATATTATTATAATTGTTCAAGATCCACTTATGAGTGAGAACATATGGTACTCTGTTCTTTGTTTCTGTGATAGATCACTGAGTATGATCAACTCTAAATCCATTCAAGTTGATGCAAAGTCCATATGTTTGTCTTTTAAGGCTGCATAATATTCCGTTGTGTATATGTACCACATTTTTTAAATCCAATCCAGCTTCGATGGGCAACATGGTTGGCTCCATGTTTTTGCTATTGTGAACAGAGCTGCAACAATCATATGTGTGCAGGTATCTTTTTTGTAAAATGATTCGAGTTCCTCCAGGTATATTCCCAACAGGGGAATTGCTGGGTGATATGGAAGGTCAATTTCCAGTTCTATCAGAAACTGCCACACTGTCTTCCAAAGAGGTTGCACTAGTTTGCATTCCCACCAGCAGTGTAGAAGCATTTCTTTTTCTCCGTATCCTTGCCAGCATCTGTTGTTTGTTTTATTAATGATGGCCATTCTTACAAATGGTGGTATCTCAATGTGGTTTTGATTGTATTTCTCTGATGAGGAGTGAGGTTGAGCATTTTTTCATGTGCCTGTTGGCTGCCCGTTTATCTTCTTTTGAGAAGTGTCTATTCATGTCTTTTGCCCACTTTTTAAAGGGGCTGTTTGTTTTTTTCCTTTCAGCACGTTTGAGTTCCTTGTAGATCCTAGATGTTAGGCCTTTGTCAGATATACAGTTGGCAAATATTTTTTCCCATTCTGTGAGTTGTCTCCCTCCTCCCTTGATGGTTCTTTTGCTTTGCAGAAACTCGTTAATTTGATGAGGTCCCAATTGTCTATCTTATTTCTTAAAGGTTCTGAATAGGAATCGGTTCCCAGTTCCAATTCCATAAGGGTATCTCCTGCACTTTCTAAGATTCTTATAGTTTGAGGTTTTACATTTAGGTCTTTGATCCATTTAGAGTTAATTTTTGTGTATGGTGATAGGTAGGGGTCCTGCTTCAATCTTCTGCACGTGGTCAATCAGTTTTTCCAACACCATTTACTGAATAGGTTCTCCTCTCCCCAGTGGTTGTTGTTGGAGGTTTTGTCAAAGATGAGTTGGTTGAGGAATTGACACTTTGCTTCTGGAATCCCTATCCTGTTCCATTGGTCTATGTGCCTGTTCTTGTACCAATACCAGGCTGTTTTGATTACTGTAGCCTTATAGTAAAGTTTGAAGTCTGGAAGTGTGATACCTCCTGCTTTGTTTCTTTTGCTAATGATTGTTTTGGTTATTCGTGGTCATTTATGTTTCCTCATGAATTTCTGTATTGTCATTTCCAAGTCTGAGAAGAATGATGTTGGTAACTTAATGGGTATTGCATTGAATCTGCAGATCACCTTTGGTAGGATGGACATCTTAACAATGTTGATTCTTCCTATCCGTGAGCATGGAATATTTTTCCATTTGTTTGTGTCCTCTTGGATTTCTTTGAGCAGTGTTTTGTAGTTCTCATTATAAAGGTCTTTCACTTCTCTGGGTAGGAAGATGCCGAGGTATTTCTTTTCTTTTCTTTTTTTTTTTTTGTGGCGATTGTGAATGGGATTGTGCTTTTAATTTGGGTCTCTGCCTGCTTGCTGTTGGAGTATAGGAATGCAACTCTCTTTTGCACATTTATTTTGTACCCTGAGACTTTGCCAAAGTCCTTTATCAATGCAAGCAGGTTTTTGACAGATTCTCTTGAATTTTAAAGGTATAGGATCATATCATCAGCAAAAGAGGGATAACTTGACTTCCTCTTTTCCTATTTGGATACCCCTAGTTTCCTTCTCTTGTCTAATTGCCCAAGTTAGGACTTCCAATACAATATTGAACAAGAGGGGTGAGAGTTGGCAGCCTTGTCCCAGTTTTCAGGGAAATCTTTCCAGTTTCTGTTCTTTTAGCAATATGCTAGCTGTTGGCTTATCGTAGATGGCATTACTATTTTGAGGTAGTTTCCTTCTATACCTAGGTGTTTGAGGGTTTTTATCAAGAAGGGATGCTGGATTTTATCAAAATTTTTTTCTGTATCGAATGAGATAATCATGTGGTTCTTGTTTTTATGTCTGTTGATGTATTTAATGACATTTATGGTCTTGTGAATGTTGAACCAGCCCTGCATCCTGAGGATGAAGTTTACTTGGTCATGGTGGATGATTTTTGAGATGTGTTTTGGGATCTGATTTCCTAGAATCTTGTTGAGAATTTTTGCATCTATGTTCATAAAGGATATTGGCCTGTAGTTCTCTTTTTTTGTTGGATCTTTACCCGGTTTGGGTATCAGTGTGATGTTAGCTTTGTAAAATGATTTGGGGAGAATTCCAACATTCTCAATTGCCTTGAATACTTTCAATAGGATTGGTATCAACTCCTCCTTGTACGTTTTGTAGAATTCTGCTGGAAAGCCATCCGTTCCAGGGTTTTTATTTTGGTAGGTAGTTTTCGTATGACAGAGTCAATTTCCTGGGTTGTTATTGGTCTATTTAGTGTCTCATTGTCTTCTTGTTTCAACCTGGGGAGGTTGTGTGATGTCAGAAAGTTCTCCATTTCATTTAGGTTATCAAGTTTATTTCCATATAGGTGTATATAGTAATCTCTGATAATGTAATCAAGACTCTTCAGTAGGTTTTCTCAATTAGCCTTTGTAAGTTCTGATAGCACTTTATTTTTTTTTAATGTTTACTTTTAGTTTTAAGGGATACATGTGTAGGCTTGTTACATGGGTATATTGTTTGATGGTGTGATGTGGGCTTCTATGAAGCCCATCTTACAAATAGTATGCATGGTACCCAATAAGTAGTTTTTCAGCCCTTGACCACCTCTCTTCCTCCCTCATCCCCAGTGTCTGTTGCTTCCATCTTTATGTCCATGTGTACCCAGTGTTTAGCTCTTACTTTTAAGTGAGAATATGCAGTATTCAGTTTTCTGTTTCTGTATTCGTCCAATTAGAATAGTGGCCTCCAGCCACACCCACGTTGCTGCAAAGGACATGATTTCATTCTTCTTTATGGCTGCATAGTATTCCATGGTATTTATGTCCTTTATTTTATGTCTCCTTTGCCCTAATGTATTCTTTGTTCAGCTAGATAGTTCTTTTGTTTAGATATGTTCCTAAGAGTTTATGGTAATTCTCTTTTATTTCACCAAGTCATAATAGCAATAAGATTCCCTCAAATTCCATAGGTTTAAAGGAATCCCAAGGTATAACTTAGAAAGTAAATATTGTTTTTGTAATATAAATAATTATCCCTTTGTATTTATCTGTTTTGTACTTTTTTGAGGGAGAGAGGAGAAATCCAATTTTCCTGATTCTGAGCCATCCATATATTCTTCCTTTGTTTATTTTGTTTGGCTTGGTTTTAATGAAGTAGTTCCTTCTACTGAGGTTTAATAACCACTGAAGGGAGGACAATTTCTTTTGACATTTCTATACTTTTCTAATCCCCTCTCTCATCTTCACTGATCCAAATCTTACTGTGGTTTTTCAAATAATTGGTTCTCAAAAATGCTTAACGGTCACCTCTTTGTCTATAGTCTCTTTTCCATTTCTTAATCCTTCAGTGTAATATTCTAGATACAATGTTTATTCAGATCCATTCGACTTCCAATTACTTAAGCTAATGCCAGTATCTGCTATGGACTTTGCAGAAAGGTATTCCTAGACTTCTGAATGTATTTTCATTCTGTAGGATGGACATTTTTCTGTTTTAAGTTACTGTCCAAAAAAATGTGAGTGTTTATATAACCTTGAAGTTTACTCTAGTTGCTTCCACAATTCTAGCAGTATGTGTTCTCAGACCAAATGCATAAATCTGACCCCCTTAGTAGTCAGAAAGCTTCACAAAAAAAGGAATACTTAACCTCAGATGGCCATTGAAAAAATATCCAGGTCACTACAGGAAAAATAGTGGAATAGGTCAAGAAAATTTAGCCTCATTTGGGGAAAGGTCTTCAGAGCAGACAAGGGTCAAGGAAAGAATCATGTATCAAATCAGATTTCAGTCCTGTCATCCTTAGGCAGCCACAGGGTTTTAAGCTAACTTAGGCCAGGTGGGTCTCAATTTCCTTTTCTGCAAAGTGAGGAAATTAAGCTAAATGATCTCTGTAGACCTGTCCAACTCCTTACCTCTATGTGAATTTGTGACTGACAGTAGTTTTTCAAGTTTTCAGAATATTTTTGTTTCCTGCCATGGCAGACTTTGCGATCTGCTTTGCAGATTTTGGGGAGACAGGTGCATCTGTGTACCTTTCTTCACATTTAGTAATTAAGCTTCTCACTTTCAGACTTCTTAATGAGAGAATCTCACACACACACACACACACACACACACACACACACACTCCTGTGTTTTTACCCTTTCTGATCAAAATACATGGAAGTTAGTATATAAAACACAGGTTACTGATTGCATAGTTTTACACTGACAATTTAGATTTAAAGTCTTACTCAGAAGATTTTCTGTAAGACAGCTTGAGTTTATCAGTAATCTTTAGCACAGTTGAATATGTATTCTGCTAATTAAGCTACGGGTAATATTCTTGTCACTATTAAAGTGTAGCCCAGAGCTCACCAGCATCTGCATCACTTGGGGACTGCTCAGAAATGTAGAACAGCATCATCTTTTCTGGCTGTCTGTCCATGATGGTGTTGGAAGCTGAAACTTAAACTTTCTGAGGAGAGTATCTGGGCTTCAGATTTCCTACCAGAATGTGCTGCTTCTCCTTATTTTTTAAAAAGTTAATGGTAGAGATCCAAGATGGCCAATGTGGAGCAGCAGATTGGCATCACTAGCACTTGAGCAAGGCAAAGAGGAGGGACCCAACTGCTGATAAACAGAAACACTTTGAACATTTTTGGAAGGGTGGTACACCCGCACCCAGCAAAGCTCTCTTGGAACACACAGAGACCAGAAAGCCACAGCAGACATGGGAATCCAGGAGACCGCATGCCCCATCATGCCTCCGGCTAGCACAAAAACTAAAGCCCTACCAGGCAGACGAAAGTGGGTGAGTGAGCCAAAGATGTTTTGGGTCAGTTCACTCCCTCCTAGGTAGGCGTGGGTCATCAGTCTCATGCAGGGGAGTCCTAAGCAGAATCCTGGACTTTGAGCAACCCACAGCCCAAGTGGAATGAGAGAAAGAATTATGCTGGGGTGGCCATTGTGGGTACAGCTTGGACTGGTAACTCATGGGATGGAGGGGATAGGAAGTGGGAGGGTGGGGGTGCTAAGGGATGAAGGTGAGCCTGCCTGCATAGTGAATCCGGCAAACGTACACCACAACAGCAGAGTACAGACCTGAACAGACAGACACAACACAACAGACACCAAGGGGTTTCTCAGTGGGAAGGCACCTGGGCTGTAGGCTGCAGTCAGACAGGAGACCCACCCTCTTGAAAAAACGGGGGTGGGGGGCTGAAAGCTGAAGGCTGCTCTGACAAATTTAGCAGCAGCGAGAAGCTCTGCAATAACAGAATCCCGTCACAAGGTGGAGCAAGAAGCAGATGTGAATGCTCCTTGCTCTCCTGTTGAGGGACATACATTGAACCACAGAAAGGACTCTAGATCAGAAGATAATTGAACAGCTTCAAAACTTTAAATCAGAAGAGAAAATATAGAGAGTGAAGAAAGGCCTTCCACAAATGAGGAATAATCAACAAAAATATACGGGCAACCATCAGAGTCCTAAAGAGACAGTGCCCCAAAGAGCAGCTATCAGAGCACAAACAACGGAAATCCCTCAGAATGACCTACCCCAGATGACACCTATGGATATCAGAGAATGGATGGCAAAAGTGAACAGGAGCCAAGAGAAACTAGAAGGAAAACTCACTGAAGTTGTACAGGAGGTAAAAGTGGAGGTAGCCAATTTCGAAAAAGCTCGTTCTGAAATAATGGAAACAAAAACCTATATCCTGGAAATCAAGAACACTCTATCAAGCATAGGTAATAGGTCAACCAGGCAGAGGAAAGAATTCAGAGTTTGAAGATGAAAATATTGAATTAATCCAATCTGTCAAAAACATAGAAGAAAAGCTTAAAAAGGAGTAAGGTCCCTGAGAGACGTGGGACTATGTCATGAAGCCAAATCTATGCCTGACTGGTATCCCTGCAGCAGAAAGAGAAATGGAAAACACCATGGAACAAGCATTCCATGAGGTCATTTAAGAAAACTTCCCATGTCTAGCCAGAGAGATGACCATCCAAGCACAAGAAATTTAGAGAACTCCTGTAAGGTATCATATGAGAAGACTATCCCCAAGGAAAATTGTAATCCACCTCCAGAAAACAAGCATGAAACTAAAAAATCCTAAAGGCAGTATAAGAGAAAGATTAGACTACTTTCCAGTGAAAACCCATCAGAATTGCTCCAGGCTTACTGCAGAAACACTACAAGCCAGAAGGGACTGGAGTCCAACTTTTAACATTTTGAAGATAAGCAATTACAGTCAAGAATTTCCTGTCCTGCCAAACTAAGCTTCATCAGTGATGGGGAGCTAAAATTATTCCCAGACACCCAATTCCTAAGAAAATATGCCATCTCAAGACCAGCTCTTCAAGTGACACTTTAAAAAGTGTTGGACATAGGGGAAAAAAGAATGGTCATACCCATTACAAAGGTGCAGGGTTCAGGCAAATACAGAGCTAGCAGAACATACAGAGCACTCACAAAAAGTGAAAATACACACATATATAAATACAAAAGTAAAAAAAAAACAAAACCACAAAGCAAACCTCTAAGCACCCTATGACAGGGATAAATTCTCACATTTCAATAATCAATCTGAACATGAATATACTAAATGCACTACTGAAAAGACACAGAGTGGCAAATAGGACACAGAAGCATGATACAACAATCTGCTGCCTTCAGGAAATCCATCTCACTGCAAAGAACACCCACAGACTCAAAGTTGGAGACTGGAAATGATCGTTCAGGCCAGTGAAAAACAGAAGAGGGCAGGTGCAACTATTCTAATATCAGACAAAGCAACCTTCAAACCATCAAAAGTTAAAAGGACACTATATAATGGCAAAAGGCTCAATCCATCAGCAAGAAATATCCACCCTAAACATATATGCACCCAACACAGGAGCACCAAGTTTTATAAAATAACTACTAAAAAAACTAAGAGAGGATATTAACTCTCATACAATCATGATTGGAGTTCTAAATACTCCACTAACAGTATTAGATGAATCATCAAGGCAAAAAAATCAATAAGGAGATCTAGAATCTCTACTTAATGTTAAATCAAATGGATTTAATAGACATTTATAGAACACTTCACTCAACATCTACCGAGTATACATTCTACTCATCAGCTCATGGAACATACTCCAAGATTGATCACATTCTTGAACATAAACCAAGTGTAAACAAATTTCAAAAGATTGAAATAATACCATGCATCTTCTCAGATCACAGTGCAATAAAAATAAACATCGCCACCAACAAGATCCCCCCAAAACACACAAAGGCATGGACACTAAACAACATGCTGCTGAATGACTTCTGGGTCAACACAGAAATTAAGACAGAAATAAAAAGATTCCTAGAAACAAATGAAAACGAAGACACATATTGTCATAATCTCTTGGATGTCATGAAAGCAGTGTCAAGAGGAAAAATCATAGTATTGCATGCACAACAAGAAAACAGAAAGATCATAAGTAGACAGCCAACATCACACCTAAAGGAGCTGGAAAAGCAAGATCACCTAAATCCTAACTTCAGCAGAAGAATCCAGATCACCATGATAAAATCCCAGTTTCAGACATAGAAAACAAAAATGTCATTGAAAGGTCAACAAGACCAAAAACTGGTTCCTTGAAAGAATAAGACTGACGGTCCCCTGACCAGACTGACTAAAAAAATGAGAGGGAACATCCAGATAAACACAATTAGAAATGCAAAAGGCAAAGTCACAACTGACCCTGAAAAATTTCAAAAGATTATTAGAGCTTACTATGAACACCTGTGTGCAAATAAACTAGAAAACTTAAAAAAAAAATCAAGGACTTTCTGACATCACACAACCTCCCAAGGTTGAAGCAAGAAGAAATTGAAACTCTAAGCAGACCACTAATAATCTAGGAAATTGACTCAGTCATAAAACATTTCCCCATCAAGAAAAACCCTTGATCAGATGTCTTCTCTGTTGAATTCTACAAGACATAAAGGGAGGAGCTGATATCCAGTCTTATTGAAAGTATTCCAGGTAATCAAGAAAGATGGAATGCTCCCCAACTCATTTTATGAAACCAACATTATACTGATACCCAAACCTGACAAAGGCCCAACAAGGAAAGAGAATTACGGGCCAATCTCCTTGATGAACATAGACACAAAAATTCTAAACAAGATTCTACCAAATCAATTCCAATAACACATCTCAAGCACCGTCTACCATAACCAAGTGGGCTTCATTCCTGGAATGCAGTGTTGGTTCAGTGTTCACAAGACCATAAGCAGAATTCAGCACATCAACAGATGTAAAATCAAGAAACACATGATTATATCAATAGTTGCAGAAAAAGCATTTGACAAAAGCTAGCATCCCTTCTTGATAAAAACCCTTGAACACCTGGGCATAAAAGGAACATTCCCCAAAACAGTAAGAGTCATCTGCAATAAACTCACAGCCAACATTTTGGCTTAAGGGGAAAAAGTTGGAAGCATTCCTCTAAGAATGAGAACAAAGCAAGGATACCCATTCTCATCCCTCCTGTTCAATATAGTGCTGGAAATCCTAGCCAGAGCAATCAGGCAAGAGAAGGAAATCAGAAGTATCCAAATAGGAAAAAAAAGAAGTTAAGCTATCCCTTTTTGTGGATGCTATGACCCTGTATCTTGAAAACCCTAGGGAGTCTGTCAAAAGCCTCCAAGCACTGATAATTGACCCTGGTAAAGTATTGGGGTACAAAATAAATGTGCAAAAAAAGTTGCGTTTTTATACCCCAGCAACAAGTAGACAGAGAACCAGATAAAAAGCACAGTATCATTCACAATAGCCACAAAAAAGAAAAAGAAATACCTTGGCATTCACCTAACTAGAGAAGTGAATGATCTTTACAATGAGGACTACAAAATGCTGCTCAAAGAAATCAAGGATGACAAAAACAAATGGAAAAATATTACATGTATGCTCATAGATCAAAAGAATCAATATTGTCACGATGTCTATCCTACCCAAGGCAATCTACAGATTCAATGCAATACCCATCAAATTACTGATATCATTTTTCACAGACATGGAAATGACAATACAGAAATACATATGGAAACAAAAAAAGCACAAATAGCCAAAACAATTCTCAGCAAAAGGAACAAAATGGGAGGTATCACGCCTAAAGATTTTAAACATTACTACAAGACTACAGTAATCAAAACAGCCTGGTATTGGTACAAGAATAGATACACAGACCAATAGAACAGGACAGAGATTCTGAAGGCAAAAACTCGGTCTCTCAACCAACTCATCTTGGACAAAGCCACCAATAACCACCACTATAGAAAGGAAAGCATATTTAGCAAATGGTGCTGGGAAAACTGGCTGGCCATATGCAGAAGAATGAAACTGGACCCCTACCTATCACTATATACAAAAATCAACTCTAATTGGATCAAAAACCTAAATGTAAAATCTCAAACTTAAGAATCCTAGAAGAAGACATAAGAAACACTTTTATGCTCATTGGAGTAGGCAATGAATTCTTGATCAAATCCCCAAAGGCAAATACCCTAAAAGTTGAGATAGACATGTGGGATCTCATCAAACTGAAAAGCTTTTGCATAGCAAAAGACACCATCAAGAGAGCAGAGAAGAAACCCATAGAATGGGAAAAATATTTGCAAATTATATATCTGACAATAGCCTAACATCTAGAATATACTAGGAACTCAAACAAAAGTGAAAGAAAAAAACAAACAACCCCATTAAGAATGGGCAAAGGACATGAACAGACACTTCTCAATAAAAGACACACAAGCAGCCAGCAGATACTTGAAAAAATGCTCAGCCTCACTAATCATTAGAGAAATGCAAATCAAAACTACAGTGAAATACCACCTAACTCCAGTAAGGATGGCCATTATTAACAGATAAAAAAAACAACAGATGCTGCTGCAGGTGTGGAGAAAAGGAAATGCTTCTACACTGTTGGTGGGAGTACAAGCTAGTGCAATCTCTATGGAAAGCAGTGTGGGGATTCCTAAAAGAACTAAAAATTGACCTTTCATCCAACCCAGCAACCCCTCTCCTGGGAATATAACCAGAGGGACATAAATTGTTCTACAAAAAGATACCTGCACACCCATGTTTACTGCCACACTATTCACAAAAGCAAAAACATGGAACCAGCCCTACTGACTATCAAAAGTGTACTGGATAAAGAAAATGTGGTACCTATGCATTGCATGATGTAGTATTATGCAGCCATAAAGAAGAACAAAATCATAGAGTTCACAGCAAATTGGATGAAGTTGGAGACCATGATACTTAGTGATCTACCACAGAAACAAAGAACTGAATACCACATGTTCTTACTCATAAGTGTGACCTAAACATTAATTACATTAGCACAAGAGAGGGATTGGCAGTTGCTGGGCACTGCCAGGGGAAGGAGTGAAAGGAGAAAGCACATCACGATACAAAGGGTCCACTACCAGGGGGAGTGAGGGCCAGTTGGAGGCTGAAACTTCACCCTCATGCAGACTACTTGTATCGTTAATCCTTACTTGTACCCCACATCTCCATAATAAAATAAAACTTAATTAAAAAAAGAAATGTAGAATGTCTCCTCCTGGAACTATACAATCAAAATCTGCATTTAACAAGGTGTTCGGGTGATTTGTATGCACCCTGAAGTTCTAGAAATGTTGCTGTACCTTATAGTACTTCCCATGCTGCTTTAAGGCGAATTTTTTTTTCCTGAAGGGAATTTAAAAAATGGGTAAACTAACAGTAATTTAGCAAAGTGAAATGCTATAACTCAGTGTCACTGGACTTAGAGCTATAGAAGCTTCTAGTTGATATGTTCTCCTGCTTTGTTTTTTTTCTTAATGTAATCCTAAATTTATTCTTATAAATGGTAGGGGACCAGGGAACTGGATGAAAAGGTTTATACTCTTCAAAACCCACTAGCAAAAACTACATATATCATTGAAAATCAATATGAAGAATATTAAAATATTTACTACTTTAGATAGAATTAGGTAACAACCAACATATTATTTTTGTTTCACTTTATTGTTGACTGGTGATTAAAATCCCGCAATGCATTGCATCATACATAAAGTATCATAAAGAGCAAAAACAAAAAAAAATACTTTTCAACGATGTGGTAAAAATTCTAAAATAAGCAAATAATGAAATAAATGGAGGATATAAATGTCAAGGACAAATTCAAATAAAAGAGACCAGGATTCTAGTTGTAGCTCTGAGGCTAACATTGCAATTTCTCAACAAATCACTTTACATATCTGGGTTCTGGGTTCTAGGTTCCTTATCTAGAAAATAAGAGAATGATTCTGATTTTTACATCCCAGCTCAACATTCTAAAATCTAGAATATCTGAAATCAATGCCTGTTTTGTCATCTCAGATGGATCTATTGAAATTCAACATAAAATCTCAGGAATGGCATAAATAAGTCATTCTGGAAGTTCTGCTATTTCGTTTGCCAAGAACAGGAACATATGGGCCAATGGCCGCCTCACAGTGTTAATGTAAAGATATTCTCCTTGACAGAGTTTTACTCTAGGCAAGAGGACAAATGGAGATGGCAGAAAAAAAATTTAATTCAGGGAAGATTATCTTGGTTTTCTTTCATTCTGAATCACCAAGTCAAATTGGGTAAATCCATCCCCGCAAATAATTATCTAATTCATTCATGGTCTCCTTGAGTCCTGGGTGAATGGGGGACAGCGCCCCTCTTTCATGGCCTCCCAAAGTAGATAGAAAGCTGCTGAGAAGTAACCACACCTGAAAAGCAACCTAGTTACTCTGGCACCAGAAAATAAACTGACAGGCATTTCAAAGAGCTAATTATTGAGCCTGCTATTTGGTTCACTGACAGAATTGCTTGTTTGTGGGAAGAAACATATTTGTGCATTGCTTTTTCCATTACTGCTATTTCTATCATCATAAATAAGAATCAATAGGCCATTTTGTGTAGCATATGCTCACCACCATTTAGAATCTGAGTGTCAGCTGTATGCAGGCTAGGCAGCAGTGCCCCAGCCTCCTGTCTGAAAAAGAAAACCCAACGGACAAAGAAAACACTTCAAATTCCATAAGACAGCATCAATGTCTTTGTGAGTACCTTGAGGGCAATGGAGGTCTTTTGTCTCCGTATCTGTAGCACAGTGCCTAGCACATGGGTAGGGGCAATCCAAAATGGAGAAACAAGTAAATTAAAAAATGAATGAATAAATGAATGAAACACAGAAAGTTTTTAAGATGGTATATGGAACTGACTGGATTCATGGGTCAGTCTAGGGATGTTGTTTTGATAACGTAGAGCTATTTACATTTCATGATGAAGAAATAAAGGCAAAGACACAGTTTGAGCCCAGAGGAAGCTGACCTTTGATGAGCAGCTCAGTCCATATACTCAGGTTCCTACAATATTAATTATCAGGTCCTTGCTGATAGAAATCAGAATTACAGTCATTTAAAAAAATAAAGCAAAACCTCTGACAAACAAACAGACAACAGAAAAAACCTCTCCACTGCCAGTGAGAATCTTGCTGGACAAAACAATGTCAGGTAAAGGACAAATCAGAGAAAACACAGAAACAAGAAAAAAAAAGGAGGTGAGAATGGGAACAGCAGAGGAGGATCTGAGGCAGAGCCTGAATGGGGGAAATAGGTGTGTGAAAAACGTGTAGAGACGAGAAGAGGAGGAAGACACAATTCTCAAGAGAGTCTGTGGGTGTCTGGTTTTTAGAGAGTGGAAAGGCATTAAGGCTGAGAGTATCATGAGGGAGGGAGGGAGAGGTCAGCTAAGTGTCTATAAAATAACACCCATCATCACTGATAACAAGTATAAAAGAGTCTTCTTTTTCTTCATGAGGAAGACAAAGGGAATTTTAAGTAGGATTAAGTAGTAGTAGCTTTCAGAACTCAGCAGCTCTCAGAAGCAATAATAACTACATAAATAGCTAAGTGGATGGTAAGAATTACCTCACTTGGAATTTGGCCAGCAAATCAAAAGTTAGCAGTAATATCACATCTTTTTGAAAGCTTTCCTGAGATTCTAGGGGGGAAATTATCTCTGAAAACTATTTGAACTGAGTAAATTTCAGGAAGAAGATGCTCCTCACTGCTTGAAGATGTTCTATCTCCCGAAAATTGATAAGACAAAAGCCCTACCCTGCTGAGAAGGACTCTCTTATCCATGTAAATACATTGCCAATATTGCCCCCAATGGAAGCAAATAATTACGCTCACAGATTACTGTCACCTAATGTAAAATTTCACCACAAATGATGCTGAAAATGCACAAAAAGGGCCCTATAGCTATCTCACATTCAGAGAGTCCCTCACAGCTACCATAGCCTCGACCTACTGGGATCATGCAATCCTTCCACCTCAGCCTTCCAAGTAGCTGGAACTACAGGTGCGTGCCACCACGTCCAGCTGACTTTTTGATTAATTGTGGAGATGAGGTCTTACCAAGTTGCCCAGGCTGGTCTCGAGTCCCCGGGCTCAGGCAATCCTCTTAGCTTAGCCTCCCAAAATGCTAGGATTACAGGCATGAGTCACACACCTGGCATTAACACATGAATTTTTTTTTTTTTTTTTTG